>NC_065974.1:4152500-4452500 GCF_021464435.1 Cataglyphis hispanica
CAAAATGTAAATGATTTAAACAATGTTTCCTTGCTAAAATACGAACTTTTTTATTTTAGACCAAGGATATGTAAGGACACACATATGCACTGATGCATTAAATACATGCAATATATGGAAATGAAGCTTGCCATTTGCAGAAGCTGGGAAGACTTGGAAATCTATATATGCGTACACTTGAAAGACGTTACTCTATGCCTTTGAAAGACACAAAAAGAAGAAACATCGATTTGTATGCAGATATATAACATGCATGTATATACGCTTAAAGCGTTTTGCCTATGTGACATGAATGTATTATTAGGAGGATGATTTAGAATGGATACAATTTACGAAAAGGCGGAACTAAGTCCGGTCTAGAATGACTTCGTGAGAGCGTGCCGTTCGACGCGTAAGTGTCTGCGTCCGAAGTACTAATTTTTAGCGACACCCTGGGTATAGTGAAAGAAGGAGAGGTGGGAGTGGAGCGCGGTAAGCGTGGAGATCTCTTCCAAGTGTCGGAAATTACGGTTTTAGAGTAGTCGAAAAAGGGAAAAGAGAGACCACTAAGAAGACCAGAAGAAGGCAAATAGTCTTGGTAGAGCTTTTCCAATGCTTCCATTTCAGCCGCCAGATCAGCTTCTAGCTTCTATAACAGGTACATCAAGACTTATTTCAGACTTATAGTGTTCGATACTTTGCTGTGTTTAAAATATTTTAACTGCAAATTCTCTATCGTATTCCTTTCCTTTTCCTCCCGTTTCTCTAATTGTTTTTAATTATTTACAATGACTTTTTATTAATGATTAGTCATGCAAATTAAAAGCTCCGCGCAAAGCGACGCAAGCTGGATGCAGAAGCGGACGTTTATTACAAGAAACAATCAATCAATCAATCGAGTTGCGCTCATATCTCGGCTCTCGGTTGCTTTACGACGTTGCATCGGTTTGCGCCGACCTTCCAAATAAACTAAATTCTCACACACTGTTGCAGAGGTGCATAAAATAAAAAAAAAAAAATAATAATTTTAAAAGTAAAGCACATCGCTGAATCGATAGAAAATTCAAAGCAATTACACTACCAGGCTGTCAAAGATCAATTTTTGCATCCAAGAGAAACATCAATAAAACGTAAAATTTGGAACAATTTTTATCCATTTTTATTTGAGATTTGCCCAATATTTACCTGCTTTCGGGGTTTAAGTTGCGCTTTCCACTCACGAATTTCTTTGCCGTAAGCCTCTTCCTGTTCTTTCAACTTTAACGTTTCGTGTTCCATCAGCATTTTTCGCTTTTCGTTCTGCAACTGCTCTAGTTCCTTGATTGTGGCATCGCTCTGGGCCCTCACTTCCTCGAGCTGTCTGGAATGCTTCAGTTCAAATCTTTGTTGTTCCGCTCTGTATCTCTTCTTCTCGTTCTCTTGAAACTTTTTCAGTTTCTCCCGCTCTGCATCGGGATCCGGCGCGAGCACGGACGACATCGAGATCCTCATCGATTCGCGGAACATCATCTCGCGTGCCTTCATTTCGTTGCGAATACGCTTAGGCAGATTTCTACGTTCCACCGTTTGCCGCTTGATCAACTCTTCCTCTTTCCTCTGATTCATTCGCTTCATCTGTTCCAGCTCTTTCTCATGTCGTATGAGCATCTGATGTCTCTGCAGGAAGAATATATCTTTGAGCTGTTTCTTGAGTAATTGTTGCCGCTCGTGTATCTGCCGTTCTTCCAGCTCCCAGATGGCCGCTTCCCTGCCGCGCATCAATTGCTGCTTCTGCTGCAAGAATTGCCGTTCCATCAACGCGATCTTCTCGCGATGACTATCCGACAATCGCCTCAGCGACATCTCGTGACTCTCATTGAGCTTCTCCAGGAAGAGCTTTTCTCGCTCCTCGTGCTCTGCTTCAAGTTTCTCCTTTCGTATCTTAAACGCACTCTTTCGCTTATCCTTTGGCATCAAGTCTATCTCTTGCTTCAATAATCTCAATTCTTGTTTCAGGCCTTCTCGGAACTGCTTGAGTTCTCTCTCTTGCTCGCTACGAATTTTCTTGGACGCTAGTCGCAGGTCGACTTCCTGCTGCGCCTCGGCCCGCTCAATCTGTTGTCTTTGTTGTCTGGCAAGCGCTTCTAAATCCGCTTCAGCGTTACGTTCCAACAGTTGCCGTTCCTGCTCAAACCGCTTCTCCTGCTGATCTTTGTTGAACTGAGCCTTCTGTGCCAAGTCCTGGAACTGCTTCTGCTCCATTTTTTGCAGCATCTTCAATTCCCTCAGCTCTTGTTTCCTGAATATCTGATCGTCATATACCTTGCCATTTTCATCGTCGCCGTATATCACCTTCGAAGTCGTTGTTGTCATCACGACACCGTCAATCTCGAACTTTCTCGTCCGTTTTCTCGTCTTCTTTTTCAGATTCATCATCTGTATATCCTCCTTTGTTCTGGTCGGTCGAGATATTTCGCGATTGTAATCGGGCTTACGACGCAGAACAACTTCCTCATCGGCTTCCGTGTGCTGAGCTTGATTCAAGCGATTTTCCTTGTTCGATTCTCTGCTATCCTGACTGATCGTCGTCGAGATGGATTCGGCGTCGGAACGATCAATACTCTTGCTCGGGGTGTGCGATCTTATAGAACTGGAATCGCTCTGAGACCTGGAACCTTCGAAGCTATCCGGAGAAACTCGTTTTTCCTTGCCAAAACTCTTGACATTGATCTCCTTTGGCTTGACTGTCTTCACGATTCTATCGTCGGCGTGATGCGGTATGATCTCATTTTTGATCAATCCGTTCATCTTTTTCGCTCCATTTCTCTCGTAGTCATCTTCCGGAGGTTCTATAATACCGGCGACCATCACTTTGCCGCTCTCGTCTCCGCTGTCACTCTTCAAACTCGATCTCTCATTCAAACTCAAATCACTGTGAGAAGAACCGGTACGAACAACGTTATGCTTCTTGGATATCGAAGAATCCTTCACTTGTTCCTTATCATCGCCCACCGTAACTACGGAGACGTGACTGGTATCTTGCAATTCGTCCACAATTGGGCTCACTATAATCACTTCTGACTCGTCCAACTTTTTACCAATCCTCTTGGACACGTCGGTAAGTACGATAGGCTGTTCTTGTGGCGTATATTCCAGACTATCCAGACTAGGAAATGCGTCATCATCGACGATCGAATTGTCATTCACCTGAGTCTTGTTCATTTCGTTGGCAACGATAATGACTTCCGACGTTGGCGAAGTGCGACGCGGAAGAGGTGTCGTCGTTGTCATCGTCGTTGATGTCGTCGTTGGTGCGTCCACTAACACCGGCGGATGGGTCGTCACAACGGTAACTTGACTTATATTACTCGCAAGGCTATTCGACATGTCCGGCGAGTCGGCAGTAATATGGACAGTCGAAGTGTTTAAGCGTACTTCTTGTTCGGGTTGATTTTTTCCTACAATATAAATAATAACGTAAGTAGAGATAAGATATAGATAAATTTATAGATAAACGATAAAAATTCTAAATAAAAATTATAAATAAAGATAAAAATTATAAATTAAAATAAATTTATCTATTCGAGATTGATATATTATTCAATTTTTACCAGTAATAACGACTATATTGTCTCCGCTACTTCTTCTCGAACCGCTTCTACTTTTCAGCGGCGTCGACGTAATTACCGACACGTTAATTCCCGAATCTTGTTTCTCACCGTCGCTCACTGCGTCTTTTCGCCCGTGTTCTGTGCTATTATCATCCACTTTAACGTGTAATTCGTCCGAGAAGCTTTCCATAGAATCGTTTCTGGACGATCCCGCGCTGCGACTTTTCACAGTCGCACTCTCAGTCTTTATTAGGCCAAACTGTGTCTTAATATCTTCTATAGAATTAGCCTTAACGTTATTCTTCTCTAATAAAACTGTTGATGTGACGGTAGATGTACGCTTCAAAGTTTCCATAGAACCATCGCTTATTCTTTTTCCAGTATCCATAGACAATCGCTTCTCCAATACAGCGTTCAGTTTCTCTCCGACGGATTTCCGTTTTTCTTCCAAACTCTTATAATCATCTTTCTCTTGAGATTGCAGATTATAATTCGTTACATCATCAACGGATAATAATTTATTTTTCATCCTAAAAATTGAAATATTATTTTAAGATAGAGTTTTATTTCAATCCATTTCAGTATTCGAGTTTAAATGCGCACTATCAACAAAAAATAAATAATTTAATAGAAAATACTTACCTATCCTTATTTTCTAAAGATGATTGCTTGTATATTATTTTCGACAAATCTTCAATCATTTCTGGCTTTACAGGTGCCGATTTGCGTTTCTCATTTACTCCCATTTGCTTTTTCAAAGCTGGACTCGATTTGCTGTTTATTAACTTCTGTTGATTTTCAAATCTTCTTATATTATCGAACAGTTTAACATTATCTTCATTTTCAGCTTTCTTTATTTTCCCGGAACCATCCAATTCATTTTGCATCCGATCTTCAGTTTCCAAGTTTCTTTGTTCTTTAATGTTTGTCACTTGCTGATCCACCGTCTTTTCATTTTGTGATAACTTATTAATTTGCGATTTGTCTTCGGCAGATTTCTGTTTATCCATTCGATTCACGATCTTTTCGACATCTTTCGAAATATTCTCTTTCTCTTCGACGTCCTTTTTCTTCTTTTCTTCACTATCTTGACGCATAGGTGGTGGGGGAGGCGCCGGCCCTTTATCTCGAGATAATCTACGCTCACTTGTTTCGTTTGGCGGCTTAGGTGCCTGGACGAATAATTTATACACAACATTAACATACGTTCTTCAAATGCAAGAAACATAATAAACTATTATCTATTGAACTAATCAAATACCTGCTTTTTCTCAGCAGGTGGAGGCTGTATGTTCTCTTTGGATTCAGCCTTACGTAATCTCTTATTTTTATCCTCCTTCTCACCATCACGGTTGATCTCACGCTTATTACTTTCTTCTTTCTTTATAGGCGCAGGCAATGCCACGAGATTTTCTTTGTCAGCGACTAAGAAACGAAAAAAATATTATTAGTATATTTTATTATAAAAATAGTATCAGTATATTTTGCAATGTTGCATTTAATATATAGGACAAAATTTTGTAAAATGCTAACTCTTAATTTCAGCATCAAGGCGCGTAGGAGCGGAGTCATCTGTGATTTGATCCAGCTCCAGAGGAAGCTGAGACGTGCGCTGCTCCTGAAACATTAATGTACATGTGATTTACAAGCAAATATAACAATAAAATAAAATCTCTTTCAATTTTTAATAACTCAATTTCCATCACTACTAATAATGAGATATTAAATGAGATATAAAAATAACAATTTACTAAAAATACACTGATAAAAATCGAAATCAATACTACAGGCCATAATTATAATTTAGTTATTATTTTTAATATAAAAATTATAACAATAGAGCTTTTAAAAAAAAAGATACATAATATAATATTATATTATTTCATGCTCTACATGATGTATAAGATGTATGATCTATGTAAACCACAAGCTGTTTTCTTATAGAAACTATTACAAATAACTTTTTTTTTTGGTATATTATAGTTAACGTCTTTTACAGGATTAATAAAACATACTACCAAATTTTCTAATATTCTACTTTGCTTTTTAAAATAAAATCTTATATCTTTTCTTATATAGGTTCTCATCATTCCACATATAAAAATATTAAGATATAATCATTGGAAAATAAATATTTTATATTTTATCTATGATACTATTTAAAGCTTTCAATCCAACACTTCATTTATTCCATAATAAGCCTTGAAATATCACCAAAAAATTTTGATTGTTGTATATTTACAACATATTTTTTAATAGTCTCAGAGAAAACAGCCTATAACATGAAAGCTATGTAAAATATTTATATTTTTATATTATATATTAATATATATGATTTTGTTTGTTTGTATATTATGTAGCTCTCAGTCTCGTAGGATTAAGTCTCGATCCTGTTAGCGCACAGAATACGACAGTGCAAGCTACTAACCTGACATACATTGGGGTAATGAGGCTGGCGAGGGCCAGGAGAACCGCATGCACAGCCAAAGTAATTACAATTATCACAAATACATTCATTCTGATCACACCAATATATATTTTATACACATAGAGAATGTTCTACTATCAATATTCTTCTACAGACACTTTTAACCACTTATTCCTCGTGATTGAAGCAAAAAATAAAATTTAAGACATATCAGAATTTAACTTTAAATGCATGCATTATTATTGCAATCATTATTACTGCAATATTTATATATTTAATTAAGATCACATCATGCATATCAGTTGCATATAAATACAAACAATCTTGTATCATATTCTCATCTTATATTTTAGAATTTATAATTTATAAATTATCGAATTATAAAATATGTTCTTAATTTTTTAGAAGTATTGATCATAGGAATAGTGGTTTTAATCGACACAATATCTGATCAACATTTTTACAATTTATATTTTTTTATATAAATGAGAGACACATATATGCTTCACCCAGAAGCAGCTTACCAATTCGTTGATATTGTTCTCTGTGTTTTTTCGTTTTTTTTGCCTTCTATAATAATGGAAGCATGTAACAATGTGTAATACATGTTAACTCTGCATTGTCAGAAACTTAATGTATATCTATTTAAATTAGGAAATATGTGGATATTTATCCATACTGTTGCATTAGCAATAAGATGCAAACTCTTTTGGTATTAGAATAAATTTTTTTCACACATGTGAATATTGAAATTTTGAATATTGAAATATTAAAATATATATACAGTTTATGCAAGTATGGTATAAACTAAGATATGTGAAAATATGTGTAAAAATATTTCTAAAATATTTCTTCTTTGTATAAGCAAATATGTTAATTCATACAAAAGAATATTTATGGATTCAATTTATATTTTTTGAATATAATCATGTGTTATTTTTATTCAATTCTATAAAATTATATTTATTAATTTATCACTAATCAAATTAATTTTATTGCATGTGATCTGCATAATTAACATGTACATGAAAAACTTAAAATAAAATACATGGTGAGAAATAAAACCTACCTCTGCTTCCTCGTCTACGAGCTCCTCTTCAACAACATCCGCCTTATATTCAAGTAACAAATCCTTGATAGGCTTTGAATCTAGATTTCGACTTATAAACGGATGTTTTAACAAATCGTCAGCTGTAGGTCGTGAGGTTGGATCCTTTATAAGTGCTTTAGCAATAAAATCATTAAATTCCTTACTCCATTTCCCGGGTTGATCCAATTTCGGCGGATCGCTTTTTTGTATTTTAAGTAGTACTCGCATCGGCGACATTTCGTGGTTCGGTGGCTCCATTTGTGCAAACTCTATCAGAGTTATACCAAGAGACCAGATGTCTACCTAAATAATCGAAAAAGTATCGTGTTTATCAGTTGAAATTAAAGTAAAGAATAAAAAATACATTTATATATATGAGAATATACTACCTACTTTAAAATCATAGGGATTATCTCTAAATGTTTCACATAAAACAACTTCGGGTGCCATCCAATAAGGAGTACCAATAAATGTATCATGCTTCTGTAAAGTATGCTTGTTCTTTGCAGATACTCCAAAATCAGCTGCAATCAAAAACAAAACTTCTTATACATTTATTTAAAATACACATACACAGCAGCAATAGCAAAGAGATCATTATTAAAGATATTTACTAAAATTGAAACATATATTTACCTAATTTAACACCTCCTGCCATAGTCAATAAAACATTTCCTGCCTTTAAATCCCTGTGTATAACTTTGGATTTGTGTAGGAAAGCCAGACCTTTAGTCATGTGCTGACAAATGTACGCTATTTGCATTTCAGTTAGAGCTTTTTCCAGCTCAACCATTATGGAATCCACAGCACCACCATCACAATATTCGATTAACATCTATATAAAAATGTTTCGCTTTTCTATTTTATAATTTCATTTAATTATATCATAGAAATAATTATCCAATTTAACTTCCATTATAAGTTATAAAAATTACAAAAAAAAAATTAACATACCCATAATTTTCCCTCAATGAAATAGGCTTCGTGTAATTCAACAATATTAGGATGTTTGCATTCTGATAAAATATCTATCTCAATCATAAAATCACTAAGATCATCTTCTCCCTCTAATGCGCACATTTTTGCAGCAGCAAGCTGGTTGGTCTGCCTGTGCTGTGCCTGCAGTAAACACAGTGTAACAATTGTTTAAGAATATATAGACTTATTAAAAATATATAAAATAATCACACTTAGTAGAATAGAATTCCTTTGCGATATTACCTTATAAACTTTACCAAATGCACCATCGCCTAATTCACCCACCATTTCCCAAAACTCTTCCGGATTACAATCCATTTTAATATTATTATACAACTTCTTCTTCTTTGCATCATTACCACCAAAGTGGAATGCTTTCTTCAGATTCGATAAGAATGACATTTTGGCAGTTACAGTTTGATATATTTGCACATACACTCAACAACTGAACTTTTATTATTAGAATTTAAACACGCAAAATACTCTTTGACTGTACAAAATGTAGCTATTAGCAATTGTGTATTAAATTCATAAAATGTTACTTTGCTCAATGTTCAAAAGAGCTCAGTAACCATTATTTTATCAGCATTGTAATAAGCAGTACATTTAAAACAATGTATTACTTTATACAGTCCACATTATTTTAATATTTATTATATCAAGAGTTCTTTCAGCACAGATATTTTGTTTCAGATCCCTGCTGGATACCAGGGGACCGTGCCGCACCACTCCCGCATTTTTGTAAATTCTAAACCACCACACTTCTTAATTGATTATTGTTAGGTGCAAACTGCTTTGAGCATAGATAAGACGAATGCGATCCATTGCTCTTCAATAATTGTATATGCAACATATATTGCAATCAAGCGTTCTGGAACAGAAAAATGTAATACTCCCTAAATGTAATACTCTCTAAAAATGTAATTATCTCACTAATCATCCTTTTGCTTGAGCAAATCGACTATCTTAATTCATATTCTTGCCAACATAACTTCGTATTTGATTCATTTTAGAGTCCAAGTATATTCTTTATATATATTTAATTTTATACATATACTATATATATATATATATATATATATATATATATATATATATACACATATATATATACACATATATATATACATATATAATATATATAATTATTGAACAAAAACCATATTTTTAATATAACAATAATATATTTTTGTGTTTCTAACAGTCTGAAAATAGTGAATGTTGTAGAAATTCCAGTGATGGAGAAAACTAGGACATAGTCAGTAGAGAGAGAACAAATTCCATCCATAAGATCTCTCTCTTTATATTGATTTAAAACTGAAAATCAAATACAAAGTTGTAACAAAGATGTGTGTTTAAATTTCTTTAAAAGGAACAATCTATTGTATGAGAAATGTATTACACTCACACATGTTATAAATGATAGAAATAAGAGATAACCAGAGTTAGAAAAATCTCAGATATCATTGATAAGCTTAAAAAAATGATTATGTGTGATGCGGTGGGTATTGTCAACATACAGATAAAGAGGAACATAAACAATTCTCCATTCTCGATAATTTTACAATGGCAAAATGAAAATTTAAATTTCTACTACTTTAAATTGACAATTTTTATTTCCTTTTTCAGATCAAAATAATTTGCTGTCCTTTTCTACATTCTGGCCTCGTGTTAATACGCGAACAGAGAAAATGTCACTTAATCAGATTAGAAGAAAAAAATACGGAATGACAGAACGCCAACACACTTCACACTCTTCCACGATTTCCTTTCAAGAGGAAGATAAAAAGACACGCAACGATGAACGATTGCAGAATATCTCCTTACTCGTAAAAGCATTTCGCGTGGGCAGGACTTGCAAAACGTCCCCCGGATCGGCTCGTCGGGGAAACGGAAAATTCGATTAGGCGTTAATACCGGAATACCATTGCAGTATCGTACACTAATACGTGGAAAAGCGCGCGTTAATACGTAACGAAGCACGAAGAGATGCGTTCTTCTTCGGCGATAATCCTCTTTAAGCACGGCGATTACGATCCGCCATCCGTCGACGTCGTTCCTGATCGATAGCGCCGCCTCGGCTCTCGGCTGCGTTTGCATCTCGCGCTGATTTATCGCGCGGAGATCCGTCTGTATCGCGAGCGTGGCAGCGTAACGAACGATAAGAAAACGAGAAATCGCGCGAATGAACGAACGAAGCGAGCACGATGACCATAGCGAGAGGGAGAGACAGAGAAGGAGAGAGATGGAATACGAGACGTCGACAGGTGTGACGCTCGGTCACGCGGGTTGACACAATTTTGACAAGTAACCTTAGGTCACGTCATTACGTCAGAGTGACGTTCGGCTCTCGATCTTCGAAAATCCTGTTTCGATACGTTCCCGCGTATTATCCATGCATCCGTAAGTAGTTAAATCTCGCACGAACACGCCCTGACACACTGACTGGAAATCGGCACGACACTTGAGAGATGAGAGCGAGAGATAGTAGTCGTCGTCGTTGTCGTCGACGACGACGACGACGTTGGCGAGAGGCAAGATTTGCGTCGCGTGAAACTGACGTTTGTCTGTATAATTCCGCGCATGAAAACCTACGGATTTCTTCACCAGCTGCACCTTCTCCGTGCCTACCTGTCCACCTACCTACCTACCTATACAATCCCCCTTCTCTCCAAAAATACGTAGGTAATCTGATTTTAAACGCACAAAGTGTAGAGAAGTGCAGTTAGGAGGGAACAGACCGCTCGATGCAACTAAAAAGAGAGAGAAAACGAGGCGACCGTATATACCGCTCTCGCTTCGGGTGACTTCGTCGAGACGACAGAATGCCGCGTGTCAGCGGGCGACGTGCGACTCTAGGACGGACTCGAATGACAAGAAACAAGGAACGCAAAGAACAAAAACATCTATTGCGAGAACGTCAGCTTACCTCTTTCGCGCGATAAAGCGATTAGCCTGGAGATCTTGGACACGACACACCGCTTTCCTCCTCCCCACCGCGCTGCAAAATCCACCGGAATGTAGCCGCTATCTGGTTGACGTCGCGGGTCTCGTTTCGCGAAATCCGTCCATCGAGAAAAGAGAGAATCACGCACTATTTACGGAACACGCGCGTGCGATTCTATGCGTTCCGCTCGCGACACGCGGAGCTATCTCTCGCGAGGATCGGCAAACTCTACGGCGGAGCTATGCACGGCCATTTTCAGCACCACTCTCACCAACACGTTGCGTGACTGCACTCACTCACTCACTCACTCACTCACTCACTCACTCACTCACTCACTCACTCACTCACTCACTCACTCACTCACTCACTCACTCACTCACTCACTCACTCACTCACTCACTCACTCACTCACTGACGACTCGATTCATCATCGACTCACTACATGATTTACATCATCATCATCATGATAATGCATCATTATCATCACTCATCATCATCATGATAATGATGATGATGATGATGATGATGATGATGATGATGATGATGATGATGATGATGATGATGATGATGATGATGATGATGATGATGATGATGATGATGATGATGATGATGATGATGATGATGATGATGATCATCGATAATGATATGATGATAATGATGATGATGATGATGATAATTATGATGATATGATTATGATGATGATGATTATATATTATAATGATTATGATTAATTTATTTATAATTACATTATATCATTATTATTACTTGATTTATTCATTTCATTCATCATCATCATTCACTCATCATCATCATCATCACTAACTCACTCATCACTCATCATCATCGATCATTCACTCACTTACTCATCATCATCATCATCACTCACTCACTCACTCACTCACTCACTCACTCACTTACTCACTCACGCACGCACATACACGCGCGAATTGTCATGCGAATATACACGCAACACTGCTCCACCACGCCTGGAAGTGACGTATCGGCTGGCCGATGTGATAAATATGACGAGAGGGACCTATCAGAATTCTATCTGGACGTGACAGTCTGGATGTGCTCAAATTTTTTCGCTAATAAATCTAGTATACAAAAATTATCGACGCAGGGAAAATAAAATAGCGTTTGATTGTTCAATTAAAATAAAGAAATCTTTGCTCTTTTTATTCTAATCGGCCAATTAAAAGCTATTCTTCCCACGGTTAAGATTTTTGAACGCATCCATTATATAAGTTTTATGCTGGAAACTTATTTTCATAGATATATATCTATATCTTATATAGTCTATGCTTACTTCCAACAAAAACATATGGACTTAATTTAACCTAAAAACAAGTTTTGATCCTATTATTTGTGCTTATATTGAACGGTGAGATTTTGATTACATATAAAATAATAATTAATTTAAAACAACCATTTATCATGTGCTCGAAATTATATTTAAATAATATTATTTTAAGGTTATAATTTTGTTGAATTATGCCAATATCTTTAATATTTTTAACATTTTACTATATTTACTATATTATATATATATTTAAATGTTTTATATACACATGGTGTTGGATATGTATAACAATTGTTTCTTTCGCAGCATATAATATGGCTAAAGAACGTGGCGTCATCAGAATGATTTGGAATAACTTTGTGTCTTCGCTAAAGCCTCAATTCGCTCGTCGTAAATTAGTGGGCGAAGATTACTATGGTACAAAATATTACCAGGAGGATATTCGCAATTCCAGGCGACCGAGAGCTCCTCGGTATTTCGTACCGGTAAATAAAGATAATTTTGATCAAGAACTGCCTGCTGAATGGGAATCCTGGTTAAGATATCGTAGAAATGATCCACCTACACAAGAAGAAATTGAAGCTAACTATCAATTAGCGATGATCAAGAAAAAGAATGCTGCAAAGCTTATAGAAGAAAACTATTCCAAGAGTGAAGGATCTTCTAAAGATCTTCCTATTCAACAGTCTGTTTCTGAATCTACGAATCCAGGAAATTTTCCAGTTTATAAAGAGTATAAAGATTTTGGTAGCAATTATGTACCAAAAGATTCATATAAGTATTGAGAATAGAAAATTCAGATATAGCAACAATAGAGTAAAATAAATTATATAGTTATGAAATAATTATTTGACGAAGCTTTACATTATTGGATATTTCAAGAGATCATTATATTATACAATGTGGATCTTGTAAAGCTGGTATATATATGTATATACAATATTATATATATATATGTAAAACAATTTTTTAATATTCTATTATTTCTATACATGTAAACTAAGATATATCGCGCTTTCCTATATAATATTAATTTACGTTGAAATTATAACATTGATACTACATAATGGAGCTAATGTATGAAATATTTATCTGGAAAACCTATATCATTTGAAACTGCAGTTGACTGTGTGATTGCAATTATGGAAACAATAACTTAATCAATATGATTCATTTTACAAAAAAAAAACCGCAAATGTATGCAGATGCTCTAAATCGTTTGATCAATCTTTAAAATTATTTTCTCCTCAGAGTTACACTGTGCGATTCCTACATCTTGCAATTTAATCACTACGTATTTATTGTTAGAATAGTGATAACTTCTGGCTTTTACTATTCAACGCATAGCTAAGAGATGTCAATTACAAATAGTAGTTTAATAGTAAAATTCACACAGTGTTGATCATTAAATATGGAATTCCCTTTATACGGATGAAATTGATAGAAACTTAATATGAGATAATCAACAGACACATCAACCAGAAAAATCGCTATTGTCAAATAGGGCCTGGTCATATAGTTCTCCTTTAACCAATCTTCCACCGAAATATCGACCGTTTAATGAATCTCTTGCACGTTCCGCTTCTGGAAAAAAAATTATACAATAGATCATTAATATATACAATATTGTGATTCTATAATTTAAGGACAATATCGCTATAGTTATGTATTGTTGTGCATGTAACTTAATATATTAAAATACATGCGCAATATGTAACGATAGCGATATTGCAATGAATCGAATTGTAATTTTTAATTTAAATTGAATTTCTCCACGCACTAATTTAATTACCGCATCTGGGCTCCAATTGGCCTCTTTTCATTCAAAGTGATAGCGATATTGTCGTTAAAAGTTATAAAATCATCGTAGTCTAGATTTATCAATCCGAATATATGTAAATATATTTTACCGCTCATTTGGGAGAATTCGACGAATATCTTTACGATAACTTCCGCGTTTTCATCATCCTCGGATTGTCTTTCCTTATAAATAATAACGCGCTCGACTACACCGAATTTGGAGCATTCATCTTGAATCTCTTCCTGCAGGGTCTCGTCCACATCCTCTGGCGCCACCATATTTCTTAGGATGACTACACGGGATTCGACCTTACGCATAAGCTTTTGCATAACGAGATGACGCGCGCTCTGGCCTTTGATCGACATATTTTCCTGTTGCTGCAACGTTTGCGGTTCCGTTTCTTCTAATAGCTTCTTCTGTAATTCCTCTTGCTGTTTCTGATGAGCCGCTTGCTCCTGCGCTCGTCTCATAATGTCGGAACTCGCGGTTGTTGTAACCGGTATCTAACAGATAATTTTTTTGTAATTAAATATCGATAATTTATGAATATTAATCTGAATATACATCGGTAAAATATTTACGACTGGTGTGCCGACGATTGTAGGAGCGACAACAGCTGGAGGTGGTATAACGACTGGTTGACCAGGAATCGGTTGGATAATGGCGGGTGGTCGCGTTAAAGTCTGTGGTATGGCTATGCCAGGTGGAGGTATCACTGGCGCTACCGTTGCTACCGTTGGTGGTGCCATTATTGTCGCGGGTGCTATAGTAGGTCGTACTACGCCAGGAAGTGCTATAATATAGAAATAATGAAAAATATAATTCTCTTTTCTAAGTTAAAATTTTTTATATAATATGTATAAATCTAAAATCTATATAAATTTACATACCCTGATTTAGAATCGGTGGTGCTGCAGCTCCAAGTTTAGTGAGACCTAACGCTACTGCGTTACTGGCGACAGCATCCATCGCTTGAATCTTCGCTGTTGCAGCTGCTGCGGCTACTGCAGCCGCGGTCGGCATCATGCTGGTGCCGCTAGGCGGTCCCATGAGCGCGTTCGGTGGTGTTATGGCTCTGCCTACTCTTAGATATTGACCACCCAAGTCAAATAGATTCATGGAAGCAATAGCCTCTAACGCGGCCTGCATAGTCTCGTATTCGATGAATCCGTAACCCTTATGTCGATGCGGTGAACTGCCCTGCGCGAGTTTACAATACGTGATTGGCCCGAATGCCTCAAAAACTGACTTAATATCATCCTCGGTCAGATCTTGATGTATCGATGCGATATATATACGATTGTAATGTTTACTCTCCTCAGTGATCTCATCGATCACCGATTGCGCTTGTGGCATGTTGGACGGACGTCCTACAACCTAAGAAAATTACAGGTAATCTATAAGAGAATCTTGAGAAAATATAAGTAAAGATATATATAATGTGAATTAACAAGATTTTCGAACAAGCTATGCAGTTCGCTCGAAAATCGTAGATATTGGATAAAGGACTAAATAAAAATTTGCCGACCTCCGGCGGGATGATAGGATTGCTGGGGGACAGGAAATTCGTTATATAGGTACGTCCCGCTACCTTGATGTTGCGGCCACCGATCATGACACCGTTCATTTGTTCCAAAGCGAGTTGTGCGGCTTCGGGTATCTCGTATTCGACAAAGGCGAAGCCCTTGTGCTTCTGCGTAACGGGATCCCAAGACATGTTGATGGACTTGATCGGTCCAAATGGCAAGAAAGCTTGCCTGATCGTGTCTTCTTTCAATTCGAAACTGATGCTGCCCACGTAAACCCTGTTGCACAATTGTGTTTGTTATTAACATTAATGTTACTTTTTTATACAACTATATTTTTTATATTTTTACTAATAATGTAATTTATTCAAATCCGGATATTAATCAATCACGTCAGAATATAATGTATAATTTTAAAAAGCACGTTTGAAATAATAATGTTACACATGTATCTTGAATATTAAATTATTGAATATATAATATATAATATTGAATAGACTCTAATTTATCTAATTGTTATAACAATTCGTACACAACACTATAATATAATTGACTAATATTGATGGCATATATCATATATAAAAAGAAAAAACGAATTATACTATTTACAAAATTCAATATGTATATATATATTTTGCAAATGATTAAAATCGCATTTCGAATAAATAATCGCGAATATCTTTGAAACTATTGATATCAAAAATTTTAAAAGTTTTAAATAAAAACCATTTAATTGTTTAAATATATAATATATGCAAGAATTATACAAATAAAGGATATACATTACAATAATATAATAAAGTTGTGATTAACAAAAATTAATACTAATGTAAAAATAAATAATATACACATATATTAAGTAATATATATATGTATTATATAGATAACGATATATCTTTATTAGAATGCTTGATGATAATGTGAATTAAAAAAGAAAACAAATTTCTGTACTTTTTTCTGATTAAAGATCTTATCGAAATTATTAGAATTTAAAAAGGAAAAAAAAAAAGAAAAAAAAGAAAAAAAAAGAAAAAAAAGAAAGATATCTAAAAATTAATCTTTAACATAATATATTTTATTAATAAACTTAGTCGCTAAAAATATATATAAAAGATGAAATAAAGAGTGTGCCTTAAAAATAATAGAATTTCCGAGCATAATTCTCTTGTACTACGACAAGTGTTGCGCACAAAGTTTCGAGGGCTAAAACAAAGAACAAACAAACCTGCACATGAGGGCGAGAGCCTGCTGTCTTTGCACCTGATTCCGTTGACTAGCCATTTGCTGTAACACAAAGGACCAGAGGCCTTCTATTGATATCCCTCCCCCATTTACATACATCATGTCTCATTGATTTTAAATAAAACCCTCAAGCTCTTTTACCATTCCACAACTTCTTTGCTCGATTTCTTCAATTATCAACTCAAATTTTATTAAAATAAAAGTAAATAGTAATATTTTTAATGTGCTATAAAACATTATCTATATAATTTAGAGCATATTTTATGAAAGTGTACAAACTTCTGATGAACGTATGATAACAAAGATAATTTAAAATTGCAACATATAAATAAACCATGATATTTCATACAAACATATAAACTATAACAGTTTGAGAAAAGTGCTACATAAAGTAAATTGTCATTTAGAGAAGCAAGAGAGATTTCAAAATTATCTCTCTGTTGTCTACTAAATTTGTTAATAAATTTGAAGTTGTTTTTGTATCTCATTCTTATTCTTCAAAGCCGAAGATAGTCGAGCTCAGAAGTGCAAATAATTCGAAGATTCATGCATTCACAAAAAAACTTGTCCTTCGCGTTGTACAGCTCTGCTCCCGCCGACTATTATTACAAGTTATCTAACCTTTTGTTACAGTAGAGCAACTCAGGGAAACGTTTAGGAATGATCGACCGTAAGGCGGATTTATTGTTTCTTTCTTAATTTGGTTGACACTAACCTGCACATTAGCAATAAAACTTGCTGCCGCAGGACCAACTTATTCTTCTGTAGGAAGAGAAAATCAACCAATCAGAATTAAATTCCAATATTCATTTTTTTAAGTTTCTGACACGACTCGGCGGGATGAGCTATATATTAAATATCTCAGAATCGTGTACAAAATTTCTTTGTGTATTACAATTACATAAATTGGCAAAGAGCTGAACAGAGGAAACAAATAATAAATAAAATGTATAAACAATACTTTATATATGTTGAATTGAACTTAACACCAAATTGGCTAATAAACATATTTTATTGCAATGTATGAGTAATCAATATGAGAAATCAAGTTCATATATATATATATATATATATATATATATATATATATATATATATAATTAAGTGCTTTATTGCTAATTTAATGCTCTAATTCTAAAATCTACTTGCAATAATTAGCAGAAAATTAATATTAAAGATAGTAAAATATTGACTTGCATTATTTACTTTTTCTGATTAACAATTTGCTAAAAATATTTTTTCTGAAATGTCAAACTAAAAAAATCAACAAATAGATTTATGTAATATTTTAAAAAGCGAAAATCTAATAATTTTTAAACTTTAATTGTTTTCCAAGTTTTAATTTCAATAAGCAAATTTGGTGATTCAATTCAGACAAATATTTTGATATATATTGTGATATACTTCAACCATCCTTACATGTGCATGTATGCATCTCCATTGTGTATTCTTATATAATAAAAAACTATTTCAAACATTTATAATAGTTTGAAAATATAAATAATTATATATTAAATGTTATTGTTTATACAATTTCATCATCACAGAATATTATATTTCAAGAATGACACAACAGGATGAGTGTAATATATGAAATGTAAATACAGATACTGACTTGATATTTAAAAATTACCTGTTGCTGATGAGCCAATGTCTGCTTCATTAGGACCATCTTGATGCTTTGTTCCATTGCATATTTCTTTGCCCTATTTACTGTATCTTGTTGTTCGGATGAGATTTTTGGTAGACCAGCTCCTAATATTCCAGGCAGTGTCAGATACTTAGCGCCAGGTCCTATGAATGATGAAATGCAAAAGTTAGATTGATCTTGGAGAAAATTCCAAGTAACAAAAAATATTTATTTTTATCAGATCTTATCAGCAAAATGTCCACTAAAAATCTGTGTCAATGCTCAATATTACTTAAATTGGACTGACTTAGAATATATAATGTCACTTATATTATTTGATACATCATATGTAAGCCTCTTTAAAACAAAAGGAATTAATATAATAAAAAGAGTTAAATACATGTAAAATATATACATTATACATACCAGCAATGACCTGACCTATTTGATTGATATCATATATAGGGCCTGATAAGAACTCTGACGCATTTCCTACAAAGAAATCATATGTTAGACTGCTTTTCTCGTATTAAAGGAGATAAATGTAAAAATATTCCAACGTTTTATTTTAAGATATATAAAGATGTGCTACACCATCAAGTTGTTTCTTAATGATTCTTAATTGATGAATTAAGGATCGGTTTTTCGTTGGCAAATCTTTATCAGATGACTTACATTTAAGAAAGAAAATTTTATCTCTTCAGAATTTTATATAATCCAATTTGTGAAAATTTATAATAATCAATGTAAAATAACTTTGTAATTGTTAATATTTCAGAAATCGGAAGAATTTATTTTGATCAGTATTTTTGGGAGGAAACATATAAAATGTACATATTCAGGTAACAATTGACGACCTATTGACGACCTAGGCTAATGAGACTTTATTAGTCGCATTAGTGTATGCGAGCGCATTATTCTTATTCATATTGTGGAATATCTTTTTCCTAACACGAAAGTACCATGACGTCGTGCCAGAAGCTGCTATGATAAAACCGTCCTCCAAACTGTAAGTTTACAGAAATTAAAACGATCAAGGAATATATTATTAATATAATTCTATTAATAAATATGGCTGTGTGTATATCAATGTGTTTGTGTAAATATATTATAGAGGTATGTATATGCAAAATATATACACATGAAAACGACGTATTTGTGCAAACATCGAAACGGAGAAATAAATTTCTCGTTTGATGCATGCTATTGGAAGAAACAAAGCATAGATTCGACGATTAGAAATTTTATCAGAAGTGGTCCGACTTGTATAAGACAAAACGTATGGACCAAAACCGTTATCCGAGATATTAGATTTGATTAAATTTAATTATTTAGGAGAAATATTATATTAAATTTAAGCTTTAATTACTGTTTGTACAATCAGCCCCAAAAATTAGATTTACTTATAATTAGATTAGGTATCATAACCAATTTGGTCTGCTAGTCTCTGAAACAGAAATCAGAAACAGAAAACAGAAGTCGGTTTGACTTTTTAAAGTGAATTAAAGGATTCCTAAAGTTTTATTTTGATTTACAGCTAACCGTGTTCTGGGCTGAGCAATGACGGTTGTGCGCAAATTATCCGAGATTGAGGCGACGCACAAATCTGTAAGCACAAAGCAAAGGAGAATACTCTCAGTGCATTTTCTGCGCCATATTCTTAGTCTTTGCCTTCTCCAACCTAGCATTTCTCAACCTAACACGCCTTTTCATGTAGCAATGACGAGATCATAATCAAAATATAGACACGTAAAATTTTTTCCACGATTAATATTCAGGATGTGACTAGAAAAATTTCCGATAACGTTGAAGAAAATTATATCGCGTAATTCCAGGTCGCGATCATCATTTTTCACGTACATCATCTACTGTTATCATTCAGATATCGTTATATGCCTCAAAATGTTTCGTTTAACGATGGAAGAATAAAATTCGAAGACAAAAATGCGTGAAATCAACGAGCGTGGATATAATATATATTTGTCTGATTACAATGAGAGGAATTCAATTAGACAAATTTTTAAGCAACATCGATGGTTACATCGACGTTCAAATGCTAAAACTTATCGCGATTTATTACCTAATGTAAATGCAAATATGTGATATATGGCAAATAAATACCCTTCGCCATTGCCACTCCCGATTACGAGTCTCTAGATATTTGGAATTTTGCAGATAGAGAGATATTATTGTTTTGATTATAATAATTTTATATAATAGATATATATATATCAAAACATAATATGTCTCAAATATTTAAATTTTACTGGATTGTATTAATAATAAAATTATACATTCATTCACAAAATGAAATTAAAGTGATGCCTATTTGTGGAAGAGACTCATTATCAGGATCAGAGAAACTCTAAACCCTAGAATGCTGACCTATCTAAAGTATGCATCATATTTGGTGCTCGGCAATAGATGCAGTATCAGTGGGAGTTTGTTAAACTCTGATTTGTTCTTTCAACGAATGTAGCGTTCTCTTTCTTTGTTTGGCGCACGCTCATGATCACAGCTCAGTCGTAGGCCACGGATTCTGTACTGTCTCTCCGCTGTAACATCTCAGAACAGAAGGACAACCATAGATTAGTGTGATTTAAGCGCCATACAGTCATCATCTATTACCCTAGCCTACCAAAATTTATGCTCAAACTGCTTCTCAATAGACGCATTCTGCAGTTTTACAGAATCTGGCAGCATTTTAAGAGAAAACTAGCACCCAAGTGTCCTAAGTAAAGTAACTATATATTGTATTACATTTCCATGTCATGTTCTTTCTCTTAATATACACACGTTACATTCGCTGTTGTTGCTGTATTCATCGTGTTTCCCACTTAGCACAGAATTGTGTATAATATTTTAGTTATCACAGGCATAACGACTATTTGACTGCGTTAGCAATTTACCTTCTGCTTTCATCTTCTTCGCTGGTACCTCCATATTGTTTTGTGATGTTGGTGTCTACAGAAAAAAAAATAAGTACAATAGCAAGCGTAATAATATAAAATATAGAAATGTGAATAGAAGTGTTATCCAGAAATTGCTATTGTTGATTATGCAACACAAATAAAAAAAAAAAAATGGAAAAAACAGAAACACCTCCAATTAAATAATTGACATTAAAATTGTATATTATTATATATTAGAATCGCTCGCGTATATCATTTGGGACGCATACAAAAAACAGCAAGAGATCAATAACACATGGATTGATTTACCAATTTCGGAAATTCCGCAAAACGTTGTCGCTCGACCGTTTCATTTTTTTACGACATATGGTATATTTATTCCAACGCGATCGCTCTTTCAATGACGTAACAGATTAATACGATGCGCACAATAATTATGACTGCTAGAAACTGCACGTTGGAAAATATAGCTCTACGACCGCCATTATTAAATACGCTATCAAGGGTTAACCGTGATCGCGAGAATGAAGAGAGTCAATATTTATCGTGACTCGACGCGAGATATTTTACTCACCATGGCCATCGTTCCGTTCATCGTTCTTCCGTGAACCGTCGAAGCGGATGACGTATTCTGGAATTTTGTAGAAATTCTCGACGACCCACGAAATACAAACACACGACACACAGATCACTCACAGCCGATACACTTCTTTGCGGAAGCCGTGCTACCGGAACAGCGCCGCTTCCTCATTGAAGATCTAAAGGCTAAAGAGGATTGCGATATTTTCGATTAACGCAATTATATACAGTGATGATAAATAAAAAAAAAATTATTTATACATGTGAGAAAAATATATACGCATACATATGCGAGAAAATGTGAGAAATTTTGTTCGTTTTTTTCTCCTCGATTAGAAAGTTGATTTGACTCCGGTGGTACATTCGTGACAGCCTTTACGAGGCGATCATTGACATGTGTGTTCATGTGGGTTAGGTTTTAAATTTCGGTGATTTTTTTTTATTAAAGTTTTCTCGATCGCCGATGTGTAATTGATTAACAATTATGGAAAATAACGAGTTTTTCATCAAAATAGTGAACAATGAAAAGGTAAATTGTGTCTTAAATTATTTATCGTAATCATCCCTACGATTGAAGTTGTTTTTTACGGTCTCTAATCAAAAAAGTTTTCTCTCATTCCGCCATTTATTAATCGTAATTGATATATATTTGTATATTTAATATAATTAATTATAATATGGGTTATTAATTTCTATATTTTTATATTATAGGGTAAAGGACTGTTCTCGAATCGTGCATTCAAGGAGGGAGATATTATACTTACAGAGAAACCAATAGTCTGTTGTCAATTTTCATGGAACTCCGACTATGGATATTTAGCATGTGATCATTGTCTGAGACCCTTAGAAAGTGCTCAGGAAAATGCTCAGAGATTAACGGGAAATCCAAACTTACTTCTACCATATAGCGAATGTTGCGAGACGAACAAAAATTTAATGACCGAATGTCCTGCTTGTGGAGTAAAGTATTGTAGTACAGAATGTCAGACTGAAGCATTTCAAAGGTGAACATATTAGATTGTAATTTATAATTTTATTAAATTATGAATTAGATTATAATTTTTATTATAGCTCTCATTATGCATATATTGTGTTGTTTTCAGATATCACAGCATATTATGCTTGCAATCAAGAATGAAGGATGAAAGCCATTCTCTTACACAATTGAATGAAACATGGAAACAAATGCATTATCCACCAGAAACTGCAACAATCATGTTGCTGGCTAGAATGGTTGCCTTAGTTAATCAAGCAAACAACAAGCAGGAAGTTTTATCAATCTTTTCACAGTTTTGTCATCGTACTACAAACGACACACATGAAATTGCACACAATTTGTTAGGAGAGAAATTTGTAGGTCAGATTGACGTCCTTCGACAAATGATGCAGACAGCCCTTAATACCGAATACACTTCACATGTATGTAAAAAAAATATATATTATTTTTACATGTGCAATAATATTAATTAACATTGTATGATTTTTTCAGTGGTTTACCCCAGATGGCTTTAGAAGTTTATTAGCTTTAGTAGGAACAAATGGCCAAGGTATTGGTACCAGTGCATTTAGCCGCTGGGTGAAGAATGTTTCTGCATTAGATATGCCTAAGGATGAAAGAATTTACATTGACAAACTGATAGATAGAATCTATGATGACATGGAGGAAGGTAAGTTGTAATATTTTATTCAACATGTCCTACATTCTGATAGATAATTGCAAAACTTGACTTTCTTTTGCAGTGGTAGGTTCGTTTTTAAATAATGAAGGATCTGGTCTTTATATTCTACAATCATCAGTCAATCATAGCTGTGCACCAAATGCAATTGCTGAGTTTCCTCATTCGAATAGTACTTTAGTATTAAAAGCAATACGCGATATACAAGTCGGTGAGGAAATTTGTACAAGTTATCTTGATGAATGTGAACTCGAAAGAAGTAGATATTCCAGACAAAAGGCATTAAGTTCCTTGTATTTGTTTGTTTGTCACTGTGACAAATGCCAAGCACAAATTAATGATCCTAATATAACATCTGATGAAGAAGTGGACGATGATGTATCTAGTTGAACAGATGCAGAGAGAGGGAATAATGATATAATTATATTAATAATATACAATGTTAGATATATATTGAATATATCTAATATATCTAACCTACTACAAAAAAAAATATTCACATAATTATATAACAATAATATATTGTTAAGATTACTTGGATATCATGTATAACACACCAAGTGAGCATTATTAAATCAATAAATAGCATATATAAGATAAACATGCTACTCAATAAACTTAAATAAAGTTTAAAAAACATACTTTATTAATGTCACAGAGATTTCAATGATATTTCTATATTGCAATATTATATAACAAAAGATTTAATAGCATTTTTTATTCTTTTACCTTTACCTACTTAAATTCAAAGAGTTAATTTTAATCGTTCAATTTCCTTTTACAGTTATATTATTACAACAAATTATTCTATTCACATTTATATTCTGCATATATGTTAAAAAATATAATTTATGTACAATTATATAACTGTTTCCACGCAATTTTACACAATTATATTAAATTTAATGTATAAATACTGTAATTTTGTTTTGTTAAAAATTAATATTCTTTTATAGTGATATGTAAAAGCACTGCATATACACACATAGCATTAAAATATTTCATCTCGATGCTTTGTTTATCTGCAATTATGTTCAGCCAGGCAAAAGTGTTAATTCGTTTTTTCCAAACATCATGAGATTAGACACATATTCAGGTAATGGTAATGGAACTGCACGTTTTTCTATTAAACTAGTCAAGAATCTAGCTATATTGTGACTACGAAACTCCCAGCTAAAAAAAAAAAAAAATTATAGATGGAACTCTATAAATTTTAATCTTAAATGTGTATAGAAAAATATTCTTACTTGACACATATATTATCATTAGGTAATATCGAAGCTACAGCTTCGTGTTTTATAGATTCCTCTGGTCCGTTTACAACGAGTAATTCTAAAGTTGGAGGATCCTTGGAAAAACATTTTTCTGCATAACTTTTCCGTTGTTTATTCTGTGTATAATCTATACCATTATTACTGCAATAAGATGTACATGTTATTTAGAAAACAGTGTGCTCAAGTACAAAATATCTTGTGTCTATATACACTATATATAAAATATATATACATCATATATAATATTGCATAAAAGTATAATTATGAAAACAAAAAAAAAAGAAATATATTTTTGATAATTATTACCTGATAATAGGATCAGACGGTTCATAAACTGATGGTTGATGAATATCTTCAGCATGTAAAGTGCCTTGTTGCTTGTTCCATAATAATCTTATTAATGATCTAAGATCTTTACCCATGAGTTTAATCCTTTTGCTATTATTATAACCCAGAGCAGTAGTCATCAATTTTATAAAATCATGTGAAATATTCTTTTTTGAACAGAAAAAATATTTATGTCCCATAAATAAAGCGAAAAAGATAGGCATGGTATGATGTATTTGTCTTCTTTTTCTCTTTTCCTTAATATTTACAAATGTGATGTTGTCATATATTACAGCTTTTACATCTATATTTAAACCGTTTGATTCAAATGCTTCTTTTATACTTTCTTGAATCTGCCGTCTTTCCAGATAATTTAATGCTACACCTACACCCTTTAATTCGTAACCATACCATATCTTTCTCTTGTCATGTCTACTTATATCTAAAAAAATCATACATTATTTCACATATAATAATATATCATGAATCAATTAACAATTAGCATAAATTAAATATCAGCCTTATAAACAATTTAATATTCAAAAGTGTCATTTTACCTGTTACTTCTAGTGTTATTAATCTATCATACAAGACTGTCCCTCCTAAATCTGCATCCTACAAGTCACATTTAAGAATAATATTACAACAGTGTAAATTTAATATAAAAATAATGTGAAAATACTTACGTCAAGAATTTTTTCGATAACGCTTACGGCATTATTAACAGTAAATGTTTTATGATTCTTAATTAATTTAGACTTGACATGATTCCAAGATATTTCCGGAAAAATGGGTATCACACTGCTTTCTAATTCTTCAAATTTGAATCTTTTTATCACGTTAATTAACCGATGTTTGATCAATCTTGATGCTGTCATATTCAAATAAAACTGTTATCAACTCCGTTACCAGAAACCATAACCTTCAAAGTGTTTTTTAATCTTTAATTACTCGTTTTACGATGTACATTTACCCATAGTCACTGTTATAAATAATATCCATATAGAATTATTGTCAATATTATAAAATTATATGAGAAGTCTAAGCATTTTTTAAGTCAACAAATTGAAATTTTTTTATTTAAGATAAACATCACATTCATTACAAATTGTACGCGCCAAATGTGACTCGAAATATATAGATAGATAACTAAAGATGCCCGCGTTTGACGTTGCAAAATATTGTCTGGCCAATCAGAATAGAGAAGTCTCTGCCTTTTTCTTCTTGATTGGTGAAGACAGAACATTTTTTTGCAGCGCAAACTTAACCATAATGTACAAATATCTAGACAAGACTATGAAGAACAAAAAGAGCTAAAATTTCTTTGTTCTGATTGGTCAAATTACTCTCTTGAATGATGAATTGAAGGAACCAATCGGGAACGCTTGAACCGAAGCGGTCGTCGAGTAAAATTTTTCTCGGAGAAAACCTTTCGGAACGTAATCTAAAAGTATAAGAAAGTGCAGAATATATAAAAATCGGAAGCGTCCCGCGCGCGAATGATTATATATTTTTAAAGATCCTCAAAAGGATCTTTACACGATTTTTAAAAGTCTCATCTAACTTTTAATTTATTTTTTTTTAGCTAATCTGAGGCCTGAGGCCGCACTAGAACTGCAGTTATAATCAAGTTAATAAGCAAGTGCAAGAATATAGGTATAAAAATAAGAAATATAGTGCAATCAAGTGCAATAGCCAACAGTGAACAATAATATGGCTTGATGTTTTAATAATGGTGAATAATTATTAAATTATATTATAGAAGAAGAGAATATAATTGTTCCCATTCAATATTTATTATAAAATATGTACAAAATTTTTATGATTATTTGCAAACCAAACTTTATAGAGAGTTAAAACTACATTTTTTAATAGATTCTAATTTCAGATAGAGAATTATTTACTTTAATAAAGATAAGAAAGAATTTTAATTTAAGGCTTAGTTACAAAAAGATATATATATATATATATATATATATATATATATATATATATATATTATACATATTTTGTATTAAGATAGAAGAAATTGTAAAAACTTTATTCAATATTATTAAATGGTAATAAGTAAAAATAAATATTTATAATAATATTTTGTAAATATTTCTCAATATTTTTATAAATATTTTTATGATATTTATGATATATTTTTTATGATCTGTTAAATCTAAGATCACAAAAATATATTTATAAATATTTATAAAATATTCAAATAATTATTATAAATATTTTGTACATATTTTATAAATATTGTGTGTTGTCTGGGCTGTTAGCAGGTGGTGCGGTACTGGGACATCCTGATCTGATGTATATTCGGCAACATTTCGTGATAGAGATTCTAAACGTCAGACAGTTGGTAGGCAATTTCTGCATATAACCACGTGTTTTATATGGCTATTAAAATTCACGAACGAACGCATTGCATTTCAGCTTACATGCATTGCAAGCTTATCTTTTATCTCCTCTCTGGTTCTTCCCGCTAAAATGAGAATGCTGATCGAAGGAGATGTGTATGTGGAGAGAGATACAAGAACACGAGCGCCTTTGTAAACTCCGGCTGGCGCGCGAAGCTGATCGGCGTGCGGCAAAACAAACGCGAGTTCACTTTTGTTTGTCGACGGAAAACTGCGGAAAGAAAACAACAGCCGGGGAGAAAAAAGATGACGTGTTTGTGAACTGTGTATGAGAGAAGGCGCGATATTGTCCGTACGGGTCGCACAAACGTGCCATTTGCGCAATTTGCGACGCGGAAGGGAATTCTCTCTCTCTCTCTCTCTCTCTTTCTTTCTCGTGGGAGAGAACGGTGGTAAGCTTCGTCGTCGACCGTGTGTCGGACATATTCATCCCGGGCGCGAAAGTTTTTTTTTTTATCACCGAGACGAGAAAATCTCGCCGCGCGACGCTTATTTGAAACGATTAAAGGAGGAGAGGAGCGAGTTTTGCCGGTTCGTGTGCGCGGCACGAGATGAAAGGTGATCGGTAATCGTCGCGAGATAAAGAAAGGAAGAAAGACGCGACGAGATGGCCACAGTCACGAGCACGACCTTCCCGAGGATGCTGAAGATACTGCGGGAAAACAATAATGTCAAGGAAAAGCGCGAGGTTTTAACCTATATCTCCAGGTAAACTGTCATCGCTCTATTCCCGCGAAATTTCTTGCTTAGCATGAGAAAAAAAGAGAACGGCGAGATATTGTGAACATTTTATTTCACAAAGTGGATGGAATTAGAAAACATTCTTTTGAGATAAATTAATGTCATTAGAAGAATCATTAGACATTGAATCTCCTTCACTCTCCATAATGCACTTTTTGCATTTATAATAGTACTCCAGATTTAAAAAAAGGAAAGAAAAAAATTATAAAAAAGTACATGATAGATATATAATGAAAAAATTATTTGATGAATGTATGAATGTATTTGTATAATCTTTTGAAGCTGTAGGTTTAATATTTGCATTATTGTTGCTTGAATTATGCTATTATTATTTATAGATTCTTTACACACACATGTATGTTTATATAATATATTATATAATATAATATATTATAAATGTCAAATTGTATAATGTCAAAAAAAAAAAATTTATGGTTGTAAGATTTATAATTCACAATCTCAATATGCTGCTAGTGTTATATATTAGATTTGTATAGAAAAGATTAAAAACAGATTTAGTATAAAATTATATAAATGGTGCAATGACATTGCATTTAAGATACATATTATTATAATAGACATTGTTTGTTCAATGTGTACAATATTATTTAATAAAGACATTGCATTTGTGATGTGATAAAATATTTTTTTTGACACTTTGTAAAGAAAAGATCATTATCATTACATTGCAGTCAAGCTAAAAAATTGGAATCAAGTGGTGCTATTAAAGAAGATCGTTACAAGGAGTTATGTAGGCTAGTCATAGAAGCATTTACAAAACATGAGGGAATTATGCAGAACGAGGCAGTAGGTGCACTTAATGCAATTGTAAAAGAATTCCAAGCGCATCCTTTACATCTTTTTGAATCAATGTTACAGACAGATAAAAGGACAAGGTTTGTCTTCTTAAATTTATATTATAATACATTTATGTATTCTAGAGATTTTAACAAGATATCATACTCTTGATTGATCTTAGATTAAAAATACTTAAGCTACTGGAAGTAGTGGAAGACAATGCTATTTCTGCAGCTGCCAATGATGGACAGGCTTTAAAGTTTTTTAAAGATTGCATGGATAATGTACAACCTAATTTAATGGAATGGTTAACACCAACAGCATGCGTAGATAATTTACAAATATTGACAAAGGTTGAACATCAACCTTTATCAGATGAACAAAAGCTAGATGAAGATACAAACAGTTACGCACTTATTCTTTTGAGAAGATTGTACAGATTGGCTGCCATAACGTTTGATCAAAATGTTCAGAGGGTATAAATATGTGCACAAATTATATTATGAATAATTTTTGAAATTATGATCAGAAAGAATATTATATATTATATATATATATATATATATATGTATATATATTTTTTTTAGTTTGATACATTACTAATGGAGAAGATTATAATACTGGCCTATATGGGACATAAGCGTCAGCGTGGACCTGCTTTAAAAGTTTTGCAGCAAGCTGTTGCAACTAACTCATCATCACGTATTCGTAAAGATTATCCTGATCTATGGGCACAATATAAGACTAATTTACAATCCACATATTGTAAACGTATGTTGCTATTAGTAGCAGCATGTGATCCAGATTGGACTATTCAATGGAATACTACTATCCAATTCCTTGGTACTGATCTTCATCGTGGTGCTAATCTCATAAATAATTTGCTGAGTGTTGAAGAAAAAGCCTTTAAATCTACTGATCCTATTACACGAAGGTGAAACTGCTACAATTCTACAGTTAAAAATGATTGATTATTATTATATATCAAAAAAATAATATAGATTTGTTATTATATTGCAGACAAGCTTTTCTCTCATGGAGATTGTTAATTGACAATTTTGCTTTGGATCATCAAGAACTTGCCACTGCTAGAAGAATAAAGTTACTTTGTATTCCATTGAACACTAAGAACAGTAAAACCGAATTAATTGCATTAACAAAATTAGAAGTTTGGTGGCACTTAATTATTAAATTATATAAAGATATTGCAAAATTTGCTACTCCTGTTATCACACAATTTCTAAACTATTGTTTCGGACCACTTGGGGATACACCACTGCTTTCTTCCAAATTTGAAGTTGTTGCCTCTCCGGGCAAAAGATTTTTTAAGACAAAAGTCGTTGCTGTGGATGCTTTGTGTCAATTAGTTATCACAAAGGAAGATCTTTTTGCAGTTTGTGCTCCAATGTTAGAAGAAAGACTTCCTTATGCTATATCTGATGAAGTGTTTCAAGAATGTTCTAAAAGTATTATTCACAGTGTAGGAGAAGCCCTACTTATTCTTGGTCAACTTACAGATCAAGAAATGAAATATCGTTTTCAACTCGGTAAAACATTGTGGGCAAATTTGATGATATATATAAAGAATATAAAACTTGAAACAAAGGTTATTGATAGATTTAATTTTTCTATTTTGTATAATATAAAATATCAATTATAGTAAATGTATTGTATTCCCTTACAGGACCATCTGTATAAAGATGTGATACTAGTTGTAACTGAATTGGGAAACCATATAGATAAGATCATGGTAAAAGATATGATTTTCAATGTAATTTTGCCAGATGTTAAGCACATTATTAAGAAAGCTGAATTTCATAATAACGCATTACCAGAATTGATATTAAAACTTTTATCACCACCAATACTTGATGAAGTATTAAAGTATATCTTGTATGTATAAACCAAAGTTGCTGAGATCATTCATATTTCACAATATTTTATATATTATATAATATTCTGTTATTATTTCTATATTACAGAGATCATGATAACGATGCAATCAAGTGCCTTCTGGAGCGATGTCTTAGCCCAGAATTTTCATATTCCTCAGGTGTGCTTGGATTTCTGGAAACAATAATCGAAAATTTAAAATCAATAATTGATGTACATAAAAATATGTAAGTCTAAAAAATTTTAATTTTAATATATTTACATGTTTGATAATAAATAATGCATTACAGGACAGTTTACATCGAATTATGGTCTATAATAGCACAGATATTAACAAAATATATGACAAACTGTGAAGCTATAAATGGAAGTGAACATAATTTTAAAACTGTAAAATTGGTTTTATCACTTCCACTTCAATATACATGTCTGGAAAATCTTGAGCAGGTTCACATAATTTTATATCATATTTTTGTATATTAGCACATGCGTTTATCTTGCAATAGCTTTTTTCTATATAATAATTTTGCAGATACAAAATCAAGCAAAGGTATGGAAAGCTTTATACAAACAATTTGAGTTGCAATCAGATTCAGTAAGTGCAGTGAAGCCAAACGAAATCTTACTAGATACTGCAAATATAATGCGGGAATGTTTAAATACAAATAAAAATTGTTGTTCTTTTATTGTAAATTGCTTAGATGCTTTATTGAGTACCCTTGATTATCAATCCTTGTTAGGTATGTGTAGTCAATTCTTATATTTTACATAAAATAATGTTTTGAATATTGTAATACTCTGCATAATTTATGTTTCAGCTCAAGATGAAATTCCATCCATTCTACAACTCTTACTAGATGTTATAAAAATTTCGTTTAATAATGCACAAAATCTTAATTCTGAAGTAGCTCTAAAAATGTTATCAGCTATGCTTATTACTGTGTATGGACACAGTCCACAAAAAGTAATAACATATCTGCATAGTTGTAAATCAGTCATCAAATTTATACTTACATCGCAAATAAAGGCACTTTTTAAAGAAGTATGATATCAACATTTTTTTTTATAAAACATTTATTTTAATTTGCATTGTTATCTAGCTGTAGTTTTCTTCATATTAACAAACTTTTATTTATAGGTTGCAAGCATGTGGGAATATATAATTAGTATTTTTAAAGGACTTAATAAACAATTGAATTACGAACTTTTATCATCGTTCAAAGAAGCAATTATAATTGCAATGAATCATCCTAATCCAGCTCTAAAATCTTTGACACAATCTATTTTTGAAGTTAAAGATTGCTTGGATAGTACCGCTAAGTGCATTTTAGATGAAATAAAAGAAACAATAGAGAAGACACATTCAAAATCTGATAATATTACAAAGAAGAAAGCAGAAACAGAACAAACAAAAGAGATACATATAGCTGGGAGTTTCTTGAATAGAAAATCTGCTAATATAAAATCAGTATCCAGTAAACTACCAGAAAAAAATGATAAAAATACACTTATACTACCTGAACCTGATTCGCAAGTAAATAATATTTGTTATTTTGTGTTGTACACATCACACATTATTTTTATGTCTGTCTATATTCAAATTTATTTGTAGGATTATGTGTATATAAAAACAGATTTGAAATTTGATGTTAATCGTTTGACCGAGCATCAAAAAGAAAGTTTAAAGAAGAAAAGAGAAGATATACCGGCATTATATAATGATCTTTCACAATCGTCCTCACAAAATTCTCAGAATTTACAAGAATGGTTTGACAAAGTCAAACACATTAACGAAACAGATAAAATCAATAGAAAGAGCGATTCTATAACTCAAAAACTTATCGATAATGATGCTAACAAGGAAAATAAGATTATGCAAACAAAGTCTGTTAATGTGGTGGATAAAATAGTTGATACCCATAATAACGAATTGGATGTAAATATTGAAGAAAATATCACTGACACTAAGCAAAATGAAGATTCAATGAAAGATGCTGAGAAAGTGGATTCCAACGAAAAACAAGAAGAAAATACGGATATATCGAAACAAACAAATTTGGCTATACATACAGCATCTTTCAGTGGACAAAACACTACATCAAAAATGAACGAAGAAACGGATGCTACAATCACAATAGCATCTATTACAAAAAAATTAAATTTTGATTCACGGGAAGAATTTCCTGAAGATAAAATGCAAGAACGACAATCATCTCCTTCGATGTTAGATGGTATCAAACGACGACATCGTAATAGCATAACAAAATTAAATTCATCATTAAAAAATGATGAAGCTATTGAAAATAAAAAAGATCCAAATGCGACAAATGTACAAAGAACGCTGAGAATAAAGATTGCTCAGGAAAAACCTGGTACAAATGATAAACAGAAGTCAGACGATGATATTGATATTAAAGAAAATTCTAATGAAAGTAAGAAAGGTACTAAGCGTAAATACATGTCGGATACTGAATCGGACGGGATCATACAACGTCGAAAGCGAAAAGGTTTTAACGATAATGGTGAATCATCGCGAGGCGGTGACTTCTTGGACATAGATATGGACAATGTGAGTCAACGTGTGAAAAATGAAATGTCTCGTTTAAAAATCGACATGGTATTTAATTGTTCTGTGGTCAATCGTCGTCGAAGCAAACATTTGGATGAAACAGAAAAAGAAACAACACAGGAAATTGATGCAGGAAAGAAACATGGATTAAGGAAATATGGGACACCTGACAATAAGAGTTTTAAACTAAAGTCTTTAGATGCGAAATTTGTAGAAGGATCAAAAAGATTTCCAAAAACACAAGAGAAGAATACAAAAGATGCAGATGATACAGATCAAGGAATATTTAAAAGACGAAGTAGAAGAAGTACGAGACAGGAGTCTAATAAAAATGATTTAGACATTAATAAAGAAGTTAAAAAATCCAGTGATACTATTGACAAGGTACCTGAATTGAAAAATTTGGACACAGATATGACAGTCATTCAAGTTCCAACATCTAGCCAAGCAATACAAGATATTGTAATTAACAGAACCCAAGATGAAAGACTTGATGCAGATAATTCTAAATCTACCAGTTCGAATATAGAATCCTTAGAACTTACTGAATCAAACAAACAAAATCAAGATGAAGTTGAAGATTTTGTAGAAAGTTCACAAATTCCTAATATCGATGTAAAATTAGATAAAATATATGGCGAGAAACAGTGTTTTATTAAAATTGATAAAATGGAGAATGTTCAGTCTATTAAAACTTCTGACATGATTACGGAAAAAAATTATGTACCTGAATCTATCCCCATGGATTCTGACAATGTTGTACCTGATCCATGTGAACAATTGAGGGAAGCTAATCCTAATAATAATACAGAAATGAACGATGACGGAAATAAAAATAAAGATAGTATAAGTAAAGATTTGATTCAGGAAAGTAATAGTTCCAATATAAAGATTATAATTCCAGAAGGTCAGAAGACAGTCGATAATTCGTCATCGATCAAATCTACAAGTGCAACTAATTTTTCTTCGCCGAAAAGCAGTGTCAAAGTGTTTTCTAAACTTAAACCATTCACAGGACGTGCTGCCCATATGTTAGGTTTAGTTACAAAGCAAGCGCAACTCGAAGGTGACAATCCAGCTATTGTATTAGAGGATGAATCATCTTTAAAAAAATTAAAATCCAAGGATGTAGACAATGATACGAGTAAAAAAACTTTAGCAATTAAAGAGATCGATAAAATAGGCGGACCTTCTGGCAGTCGACAAGAAAAGATTTTCAGCAATATGAGATCAGCTGATTATTGTGCATCTCCATCGATACACACATTTACTACTTTGAGAAACGATGGCGAGAAACTTTCATTTAAACTGGACAAGAATACATCAGACTATTTATCAACGGAAATTTTAATTGACAAAGAAAATGAAGGAAATGCATCATCTTCATATGAAAAAGACAATCTACCAATATTAGAATGGTCAAGCGCTAATCCACCTTCATTAACTGCTTCACCGAGTGCTAGTATTCTTAAACGTCAACGATCGAGCGTACTGGAACCGGATCTAGATTCTTCAACTCCTAACAAGGTGCTTTCTGCAGTTTATTTTATATTACTATATATATATATATATATATATATATATATATATATATATATATATATATATATACCAATTTTTCAAGAATACATATACAGAAAGACACTTCTATATTAAGAATTATTTTTAATCATAATGTTATTATGATAAAAATTCTTGTTAAAACTCTTACATATTTGTGTACTGATCGTTTTTACATTTTAGTGTTTTTCTCTTACTATAAATGTTTTCTTTCTCTTATACAGTGTCCCAGATCAATGGAGACAAAACTCGTGTACAGATAGAGCGGATCAAACGAAAAGCCCTTTATCATTTTTTTTTGTATAACGCTTAATAAAAGAATTATTATTGAGTAAAGACTGGCCAATCATCGCTGATCTCTAGGCGCGCACCTGGTAGTGTGCGTGAGCGTTGTTACACCCAACGTGTGTCCGGCTAAAGATCGGCCATGATTGATTAGACTTTACTCAATAATAATTCTTTTATTAAGCGTTATACAAAAAAATGATAAACGACTTTTCAACTCAGTTTGATCCACTCTATCTGCACACGAGTTTTGCCCCCATTGATTGGGGCACCCTGTTTACATAGATTTATGAAACATATTTAATATTTAATTATTAAATATTTTTATTATAGCGAAAACGAGTGAGCTTTGCAGATCCACCAGTATCAAAAGAAATGGGTTATGAAATATCAAAAGCAGAATTTCCACAAAAAACTAACAAATATTCCACAGCACGTAGTCCCATATCAAGAAAAGATTCTCCACTTAAGTTCAAACAGACCAAGCTTAAATTTGTACCAATAGATGCAGAAAAAGTAATAACTGAAAACGATTCTCAAAATGAAAGTGACACTGAAGTTGTTTTGGGAGCTGAGAAGAAAGATGAGTCACTAATAAGGATATCTGAAGCGTATTCTGAAACTATGGATATAAGTAAACCATCTGGCGATTTTCCAGAAAATGATAACATTGAATCAAATATTCGTGCGAGAATAAAACTCGATGAAGAATTAGGAATAGCGCAAGAAATTGAAATAACTGCGGATTCAACTGCTCCTTCTGTCCCGGAAAATCAACAGGCTTTATCTTCTAAAGATTCTGAGCAAAACTCTATTGACAATGCATCAATGGACTGCGGAATAGAAGATTCCGAAACGCAACAAGATATCTTTGATGGAACGGATACGACAAATAACGTTGCATCAATCAAGAATAACGATGACATTAATATGTCTGTACAAAATAATTTGATAGATTCTATTAAATTGAACGTGATCAATGATTCTGTGATAGCGGCTTTATCTACTAAAGATGACAATACAACAAGTATGGAGGATACTGTAGATATCCAAAATATTACCGAATCAAATTCCACTGTAAATACAGATGAGATATTCTGTGGAAAGCTGATACGTACTAGTACAGAAGCAATGGAAAACGTAACGGAACAGGATACTTTATCGGTAACGGACTCAATATTTGCGAGTTTACCATTAACTCAAGATTCTACTCAAAGTCAGGAGGCTCAGAATAACATGGAACCCGATCCCGAGCTTCTGGATTCTACGTTGCCTATTTATCCAACATTGTCATCCTGTATGGAGCCCATCGAGACTATCATTGAACGATTGACGTATCCTCTTTGGAAAAAGAATTTGCGTACATATCTTGTGAATAGAAGTTTGCACACAATCGGTGATTTTGCCCAATTATCGGAACGCGAAATTAATAGAATACCCGTGAAAGGTAAACCAAAGACTAAATTCGTGAAGAAAGTGTTAGAACATTTTGAAAGTACATGCATGCCGCAAGCAGAATCTTCTAATATCGAATCGGATGTTAAAGTGCAATCGCCTATCATACCGATGGATGAAATATCAACCACTGCTCTTTCTGTTGTCGAAGCGGAATCTGCGATAGACGATAATAAATCTTTAAATTGTAGTATGTCATTTAATCAATCTACCGGAGATGTTTCCGGTAATCCGTCAAGAGAAATGTCACCTACGGAATGCTTGGATAAAACAGAGTCTATCACCAGTGATATGGATATTTCTTCGGAACATATATATTCTAAAAAATCAAATTTGTCAATATTAGAAAACGAACAGGCAAATGTGAAAGAATCAATCACTGTTGAAAATTTATCTAAAACATCTATAGATAATGTTAATTCTGTGCCAATTGCTTCAGCCTCCAAAATCATGTACGTAATTATCTGTTTTCATATAAAATAAAAAAATTATATATTCATACAATTTTTATAAGTTTTACAATTTTTTAAAACATTTTTTTGTAGTGCTGTCAGTGAAGTAATATCATCTTCAAGTGCTAGCATGGACACATCGAATAGTCATGCTAAATCGTCAAATGTATATGACGAACTTCTCATTACGCATTCCTCCGTTGGTACTAATACCGAGGAAACTGGTTCCGCGACATCGAATGTTCAAAAAGTCACAAAATCCGTTGAATCTCAAATGGCACTTGCGGAATTATTGGATGAAATTGATGTAAATCTGGTATTGGAAAGTGCGGTCAGAAGATGCAGTCCCGAGGCAATCCTTTTGCAATACAAGGTAAATTTTGTTCAACTTATATCGATTCTACTGGTGTTATCAGATAAATGAGCAAGAAATTCATTTTCAGGTAAAGATGGCACATTTGAAAGAAAAAGAACTAGTGAAGGAAACTATTAGAATGCTCGGTTTGCAAGACAAACAGCAAGTCAACGATGCATCATTAAAAGCAGCCTGCCGTGCATGTGGCGTCAATAAAGTTCTTCTTAGATTGCCTGACATCTTCAGTTATGATAAACAGTTTTTTGATAAGGTGCTTAAGGTATATAGTAAGAAACTTAGCATAGCTGATTGTTTGAACATTTTCGATTTTAATCAATTGAAAAGCGCGATCTGCCAAAAATGTACATCGTCTGACCTCGTTGAGATGCTTTCGGAAAAATTGAAACGAGAAGACCAAGACGGTATCAAGCAACCCATGACAGAATTATCTAGTTTGGATGCTATGTTAAAAAGATTGCCCATGGATGTGATCATTAGTCATACTGTAGCGAACGAGGAGCTTATTCCGGCGTCGGTAATTTTGGACATAGCTTTGCAAAATAACAGCTCGGGAGATATAGCGCAAGCGTTAAACCAATCCCCCGTTTTGGTTAGACGCATCCTAGACAAACTATGGACATCTCAGTTTACGATCGCGCGTATCGAGAATAATGAAATATCCAAAGAGAATTTGCTTAATATTTTTAAAAGCGTGTGCTCTAAATTAACCGCGCAAGAACTGCTACATGCGTATCACGAAGCTATGACAAATAAGCTCATCACAAAGAAAGAAAATGAATAGACTGGATTTAGAATTCTAGGTTCAGTATTAAATAATATGACTGATGTTTGTAGAAATATTGACGCGATATATCCAGAAAAACTAGTTAGTCTCACACTTATTTCATTTCTATAAAATTCATAATTTGACTTAATTATGACATTCATAAATGTTTTCATTTGCGTCGTGTAATTAATGATAACGCTTGTCCATTATTTGTTTTATAGTTGTTACTATTGATATTTTAATCAATTTATTTGTAAGTATTCATCAAGTTTATTAAATGATATATTTGTCATAATTGTAAAACATTTATGTATTAGAAGTTACATTAATCCTCGCAATATCAGGCCATATTTTGTCGCATATGTTACATAGTGACGGGAGTATTTATCATTATATCTTTCAAGCAAAATTGATTTGTTTGTATAGAATAATTAATAATTGTAGAAGAGAAATGATGCAAATGTTTTCTTAAAACAAAGAAAACTTTTTTAAAACATGAATTAACAAAAAAGATAATCAGTATTTTCTTATCTTTTATATACTCGTTATTTAACTCCTTTCCATTTTCTTTTTTTCTTCCACTCATAATTTTTATTTTTTTTTTTTATTTATATTTTATTTATTAATTATATTGTCCACTATTTTTTCATAGGTATCGAGTGGAGAGATGCGGGTATTCAATATCTCTTACTAATTTTCAATCAAGTCATTACTTTGTGTTTCAAAACATTTTGAATATTATTCGAAATTATACATTCTTGAAAGTCTTCACAGAAGTCTTGAATGTTTTGATTAGTCTTGAGAAGATCTTGAGTAATCAATCTTAAGTATCGATAAAAATTTTGTTTAAAATTTTTAACAATAATTTTTGTTTAAAAGTTTTAAAAGTTTTTTAAAATAATAAATATGTTATATATTTATTTATAATATCCCAAATTTTAAATTCTCTTTCTTTGAAATTTATTAAAACGTTCAACATTTTTCAAGATGTTAAAGACTCAAGATTGTATAACTTTGAATAATGTTCAAACTGATTTTAATTGAACTTCTCATATATTAGAATTAATACAAAGTATCTTGATTTCCATTATTAGATGTATCTTTTGTATTGATTTTAAATTATTTTTTTGGCTTTATATTGTATTATTTATAATATATATTTTTCAAAATTTTTAAATTTTGTTTAAAATGTATCTTTTATGCATACAATATCTTTCTCTGTCTCTTTTTCTAAAACAAAAATAATAATTTAACTAGTATATTTTTCAAAAGTTTATATCATATAAAAATAAAAATTCTGTAAAACAAACAAATGGTAAGGGCAGAATATATTTTCATTGGTATTGCGAAGATTAACACAGTTATTTTTCAGTTAATTATGCCATTGAAGAAAAATTTCTCACTACTTTAATTAGGGATTTATTTAAAATGCATTAAAGTTGATACAAAAATGAATGATGAAGCATAGAAATATAAGATTTTTGCATTTTTGGATTTGATTGAATTTATATAGAGGGTGTTTGATAATAATTGCCCTACTCGTAATGTGGGCAGAGCAGGTGACATCGAGGAAAAAAGTCCATCATTTTGTGAATTTTGTAATAATTATTGACAACCCAAAATAGCGGTCACTGGCATGCGACGAAGTTTGTGGGAGGAATGTTCTATAAATGACAACGATTACATACAAGCGATACAACGCTGGATGGTCTAGAATTCTCGCAACCACATATCAATGAGGTCGTCCTTTCGCACTAATATTCGCGCAAATTGTTCTTTTTTAATTACTTATTAATTATTGCAAAAATCGCAAAACAGCAGAGAACTTTTCTACTCGGTTTAAAGATAATCCACTTTACACATTAGGGTGAGGCGATTACCAAGCACCTTATATAATCATAATTTTAAATTTTTGCATGGTCTTTTAGTGTTTGAAAGTTCTCAACTTTCAAGATTTTTCTTTCTACAATTATTTCGTATACTTAGTATTGGCAGTAATGTTACATTTGTTAATTTATGGAAATCGAAAAATTTATTTTTTAATGTTTTTATTAAATCATTAAGACGGAAGAATAGAATCAAATTTTGAACTGATATATCGTGTTGCGTTGTTCCCGATCGAATATAACAATTGACATTTTTAGAAATAAGTATGACCTATGAGACACCAAACAATTATTAATAATTATTTATTTCTTTAAAAAAAAAATTCTTTTTATTTATGAAATATATATTGCACATCAATTTATAAAGATCTTTGTATCGTGATCATTCTAAACATTTCTTTTGTTTTTTTTTTGTGATAGAGATATTTCGGAGGAGAAGGGGTTGTGAAACAAAAGAGCGAATCTTAAGAATTTTCTTTAGCACCACAGCTTGTGAGATAAAAGAATATTTTTTGATGGTTAAGATATTTCAACATCGCAACATTAATTAACGCGAATTATGTTTACATTTGCATCAGCAGTAACTTGATTCATGTAATCTATATCTTTTAAGCATTAAATTATCGGTGAATTGAATAAATTTATTTGTAATATTTTTATCGTAATTCTATTAATTAATGTTTTTCTGGTGTCGAGTTCATACACATAATATACGCACCATATATTTTCAAAACTTAAATATTTCAATGATTAAGCAATCAGCTAATCAGTTTTTAAGAATCTGTTTAGACTCTGTCTGAGTCTAATTATGTATTATTGTAAATATACATGTACGTATATCGCTGATATATTAATGGACGATCGATATATTTACTAATTAATACGCTTTTTAGTATTGTCTTTATTATATCTAATGTATCTGTACGAATACAGAGTTACTTTTATGAATAAACATGAGGAACTAAAAAATCAAAGTATGAAAACTGGCAAGTTATGATAATCTACATATGCAAGAAGATGAAGTAAAATATATCGATTAATCTTTTCGAGCAAAAATAAAAGATGATATCTTGTAGTTTTAGTCATTCCTGTGATTAATTCATGCGGATATAATTATTCATTATAGTGATTGTATAATCGTATAGATTAATGCAAAGAGCGACAATGAATATCATGTAACTTTTTTTTCGATTTTTCTTATGATAGTCCACTGAAAATTTTACGCATACGTAGAAAGTGTAAATGTCTTCTATAATAATAAAACGATATTTTATATGAACTATAAATTAAAAAAAGTTAATTTTGTTTGATATGTCTTTGTAATACCTGTTTAAAATATTCATTTTTGATCTGTTTTAATACTTATTAACCATCGCATAGTTATCTATGTCTGATATAATTTTTATTATGAAATCGAAAAGTGTTGAATGGAACGACAATATATATAGGTCAAGCTTATTTTTCTATATTTATTAATGGCATATTTTTTTGGCAATCTGACTTCGTAAATTATCATTGTACGCTTTGCAATTAGGATTTTCTCTTATAATATAAATAACTTATATTTTTTTTTAATAAATAAATAAACAAATTTTTTATAAATAAATATAAATAGATATAAATAAATTGGAAAAGAAAAATAAAAACTTTGTAAAGTGTACAAGGAAAAGATACAAAGCTACTTTAAGAATTAAAATATGTAAAAATAATTCATATATTTTTTATATAATATTTTAAATTCAAACAATATTTTATTAATAATTATTTAACGTATACAGATTTTTATAATTTAATTATGTTACCGTATCAATTTTTTACAGAACGTAATTCTCTATTATCGTTAAGGATATATGTGTCATACATTGTCGAAACATTGACAAAAACATGAAAATTTCATAGAATGTTTTACTATTTCATTACTATTTCATATAGATTCATTAGATTCACTTATTATATTTATTAAAAATTGTAGAAAAATATTATTTGTCTCTCTCTCTCTCTCTTTCTGCAAATTACTCATTTTTTTTTTGTTTCTTGCAATTGATTTCAGGAGTTCACGATCAAAAGTTTTTGTCATAAATTAGGAAAAATATGGATTACAATTAGTTTCTTTTACGAAGACGTCAAAAACCATATTATTTTGTGATATTGTTAATTATTTTTATAATCCAGATTTATTTATTTGATTTTTCAAAGTATAAATGTAAGAAATATATTTCTTTTTAAAATTTTGACAGTTCTTTGCTACTATTCTACAGCCAAAACATCCTTAAGTTTATCAGTTTGTATACATGTTGGCTTTATGAACATAGCAATTTTTCAAATTGTGCAATTGCATTCTATTTTTAGAATCGTATCGAGAAAAATGGTGATCGAGTCTATTATTTGCTTCCTATTTCCTGTTTACACATTCGGAGTATCGATCTTACAAGATTCGTGACAAATCTATACGGTTAATTATAGTAGAAATTCTAGATTCCCAAAAGACTGTATCAAAATACGATCCTTCGGACGTCACAAGACTATATGATATATCTCGGTTCTTATTGCAAGTCCCATGGTTCGCCACGATTGACGATGTAATGAGAATTTCTATTCGTATTTTATTTTTTATTCTGCCCCCTCGAGCAAACTCGTAAGATACATTTTCACTTCAAGATTATATAATGCGAATATTTTAATTATGTACAGAAATAGTTATTCAAATTTTTATATTTTTAGAGTGACTAATTAAATTTCATCCAATATCATGCGATAATATCGGAAAAAACTCTTATCGTTATTAATATTTTTATACAGGGTAACTTACTTATTGTTAGAGTAGATATTATATATAAAAGTTTATTAAGCTAGCTTAATAAATGCTATAGTAATAGTAGCAATAATGTTATTTTCAAAAAAAACTATATATTTCTTTTTTTTCAAATTTACTTTATATAATCTTATTTCTATAACTATATTGTACTTATGTTATATTATCGAGATTTTAATTTGACGTTATATTTATAATTTTTACTTTTGATTTACACATAAAAATCATATTATAAATTTTTAGAAAAATTAATCTAGCAAATAGATAATTAAAATAATTGTATTAGCAATTTTATAAATAATTGGGAAAGTAATTTTTACGATTCAAGCAATAACAAATAACTATAAAAGAAATAAACTCAATCGAAAGCTTAAAAAAGAACGGTGCCATTTTCGAAAAAATTCTTTCCCAGAAAAAAATTACACATCTTAATTTATGCAACATCGAAAATTATTGCAACATGTTCTAATACAATCATAGTTATATGAGTAATTTATTTTAAATAATAATCATGATTTTTTTATATGAAAGTTGTAAAAAAATTGCATTTATAATAGTATTTAAAACTCAGTGAAATCTGTATAACTATAATATTATAGACACATGATAATGATTTTATTTGAAATATTTTATTAAAACTTTAGCGTTGAAAATCGAACTTGAAATCATGTATTGTTTCCAAAATTCTCGAGTTTTAACATAAAAGTATCGTGCAATTTTTGCTATCATCATAGTAAACGACTTTTAATTCTGTTACACGTTTTTATAACGTTTCATATATTTATCTACAATATATAAAAACGCGTAAAAAGTAGCAGAAACTTTCCAATAAAGTGCGCACCGCTACTTCGAACGGGGTAACATTATAGCCAAATACTTTTTTTCGTCGACATGCAATAAACGTGAATATTAGCCGCGTTGCAATTCTGAAACTCTCTCGGCGTCCCTTTTTTTTTTTCCCCCTCGCGAAGTATCCGTGAAACGGCCAGTTTCACCATCACGTGGGATCTGTGCGTGTCCCATCATCGATAAGAGGAAGGGAAAAAACAGATAGGCGCGACTACATGTACGCCGTATGTGGGTGCGCTATGGCGAGGAGAACGCTTGAGGGTGGAACGCCTGCGCCGGTTGAAATGCACCCTATATAAGAGGCAACACGTTCTGAAGCGATACTCACATTTGGAAGCTTGCGTCGCGACGGACAGGTTGATCAACTTCCGAGAAGATGGGGTTCACTAGAAACTACCTCGTAAGCCTATTCCTCTACATCTCCATCGTCAACGAGATTCGTCAACCTGCGGTGAGTCATTTCTCTTCTTCACATATTCTTCTTCTTGCAATATATGAATTATCTTTTTAATGCAGAATTGAAATCTATAACGATTTTATTTAAATGGACCTTCTCCATAAGATAGATATAACTAATATTGGATAATTTTTTATATCAATTTAAAAATATTTGAAATTGAAATGAAATTTAATATATGATATCTTGGATTTTTATAATTTTTATTATTACATATTTCTTGATTAATATTAAGTCAATTTTTCTTTTTTAATTTAAAATATTAAGTTAACATGTATTATATTACTTTATAATTTTTGGCATAATTAAATTTAAATTTAAATAAATATAATTTATTATGTTTGATATTTAAATTTGAATTAAATTTTAGTTTTAAAATGAGATTTACTTAAAAATATTTGACAACTATTTTGATCGTTTTTTTTAAAGCTTGCCTGAAGGTTTAGTTTATTGATAATATGAATTATGAAAAGATTTTAATCATATTTTAATTCTTTGTCTCTATTCTCTTTATCTCTTTCTTTTTTTAACAATTAAACAATTTTATTTAACAATTAAAATATTTTAAAACAATTAATAAAAGATGTTTATTGTATATTACATTGTATTTAATTTTAATCAACAGCTAATTTTGAAACAATATCATATATGATAGATTTATATCTTCCAATTAAATTAAAAACTATAGCTTAGGCCAATTTATCTTTTATTGCTATATTTCATTTGACGTTTAACTGAATTTGATTAAAAGGTCTAGCCGAGTGCTTTGAGCGAGTAACGTGTTTACAACGTATTTGCAGATAAGGAATGTTTGGCAGGCACTTTGAGTATGCTTTTGTAAAATCGCAATCTCGCGTAGCTTTATTGTGATGTATCCATGAATATATCCTGTGAGAAATTCCGTAACGATTAATTACATCTTTGTGCAAAATTCATACAAGTCAAAATAGAAATGTAGATATTTGAGGTATTAAAAAATTGTTTAAAAAGTTATGGCAAAAAATATTTTTAAAAATATATATACATATGTATAATTAATAATTAATATACAAAATATGTATATTTTCCGAATTATTATTTTTAGAATATATATATATATATATATATATATATATATATATATATATATATATATATTTATACATATTTTTGAATAATTTTAATAAAAGATTTTGAATGTATAATTTATATAATATGCGTATAACTCGAATGCAGATAAAATCATTTATCATTAAATTTTATAAGGTATTGATATTTTTTTCTAGAGAGACCTATAGAGAACCTGTTCAAGGATGAAAAATTTTTTTCATCGTGTTACGACACTGTAACACGTACCGTATCGTATTATATGTGCTTACATGACTGGAATGCGGATAAAATTCCTCATTTTTTAGCATTATATCATATAAGGGTTATAGGATCTGTTAGGACAAAAGATATAATGGTTAACGACACGATCTTTTCACATATTCAGCACATGTAGTTCTCGAAAATAATACTTTACCACTCATATACAGAGTGCTAAATTTCAAACAAAACAAGCCGAATATCTCGATAATTAAATAAAATATTGAGATCCGGTTTTTTCAGGTTGTATTGTTTCGAGACGAACAAATTCTGGTAAAAAACTCGGATTCTTCGATATTTCATATTTAGTTATATCGAGATATTCGGCCCGTCACGTTTGACATTTAGCACCCTGTTCAAAGTTAACTTATATCTTATCAAATTGCAATTTTTAAACGCAGTCAATTGTCACACCTGTCAATTTCAGCAATCAAAGTTTTAGAAGTTTTATGTAGTAAAATAAGCATTATACATCATCGATAGCGAATGGTGGTTGAAAGGAAGATGCGCGCAAAGCGTCCACGCCCATTTCTTGTTGTGTACTCGAAATATCGGGTAAATTGTCAATTCGAAATTTAGATAATGCCGAATTCTTGATTTTCGGGACCGCATTTGCATTTAGACAATTCGCACGATATGAAATTGTGGGACGCATTTTTGCTCGAATGTAAAAAATTAAAGGATTTATTCTCAGGGCAGCTGGTACGGTCGTCCTCTGTCCGTCCTTTTAAAGAGCTTCACAAATCCTTCACAAAGGGAATCAGTTGAGAGAACGGATTAGAGCTTGCCAATACGTCGGTGGTTTTAGTCGTATATATATTGCAGATAATTAGAATCTATCTAAAAATTAACGAATCCATCGATTGCGGCTTCTGAGCGAACTTCAACCATTGCGATCCCTTGTAATTGGTTTTAAAGCGTTCGAAACGACATTTCGAAAACATGTTCTTTGTAAAGAACTTTTTTTTTTATATATTCGAATATATCGCATTCATTCATAATGGCTTTGAAGTCATTTGTGTTATTTTAAATGTATCTGAAAAATTAAATAAATTGCATCTTATATTTTTAAAGAATTTATACAAAAAATGTATGTAAAAAATTTATTCCGTTATCAGATATTTATAAAAATAATTTGATACAAAATAATTATTAATTTGAATTGTAATTTATCCAGTTGTCATCTTATCAAAACTTTTTCCTTTGATATAATATTAACTATATTATAATTATAACTATTTAACATGACACATTAACAATTTTGCAATATAGAGAGATATTTCACAACTTATCTCATTAGATAAAATATCGATAACTCTTTAGATTCTTTAGTTCTTCAATTCTTTTTTTAGCTATACTTGGCTCTTCTCGTATTCTAATTACAGCAGATTATGCACGATCAAACACTGCCAAACAGTTTTTTATGTACGAAGAGAGAGAGAGAGAGAGAGAGAGAGAGAGAGAGAGAGAGACTTTTATAATTCTTCTTCAATCACTTTTATACACCGACGCGTTCGCGTAATCAAGAAAAATCACAAACTTTGAATGAAAAATGAAAAATGCATTTTTAATCAAAAATGGGTCAAGAAAAAAAATTTAATATCAAGTTTACAATATATAATTGAAATGCTCGTTGCAGAATTTAATTTTAATTTTGATGAAAGAATCATATATACTTCTTTGTAGGATTTCAAGCATAAACATGCTTTTACTATTTTGCATTAAATATTTGTATAAATAATTATTATCCGAGAGAATTTTTTATGCTTTCTGTATTCCGCAGTATATGTACCGAATTCTGAGAGTTAATATGATCTCGGAATATAGTGGAAGTAAATCGTACTCGTTATTATACAATTGCATGTAACATATTGTCAAGTCTTAGCCAAGTGAAACAGGGAAATCCAAGATCAAGTTTGGCTATTGAATCAATCTAGTATTTCGTGCTACAAAGTTTCTTAATTTCATAGTGTAAATTTGTATAGGACGCAGTCCTAAAATCCTAACGACTCACTGGGAATCTGCAATTTCGTAAATCGCTCACCAAACACTTTCTTTACACTTTTATTTTGAAAAAATAAGCTCTTGCCTCTGTTTACTCTTTTTGTAAATATTTTTTCCATCACAATTTCCTTCTGGATTTTTCAAGAATTTATGCTTTATTTTAGTCTTCATCTAGTATCAAAGTAAAATCTATTATACATATATTAATATGTGATATATGCATATAATATATATATATATTTTTTTTTTTGCTTTCTTGCATTTAAGGATGTACGTGACATATATCGAAATATTAACAAAAGCTTTAAAATTTCATAGATTGTTCTACTATTTCTTCTGAATATTTGTGCAAAAACTAAGCACAATTCTCTTAACGGTTTGGAAGTTATTTAAATTTAAAGTTACTATTAATTCTTATGAAAATCGTCTATTGTAGCACTTATTGACAAATTTGACAAAGAAAAAATATTACCAATGAAATAAAAATTTTCTCATATATTAAGGAAATTCTAATAAATTATATTTGTGCAAAACTTGATTTAAATCCATTAATTTGTTTAAAAGTTATTTACTAAAAATTGTAGAAAAATATTATCTGTCTCTTTTTCTCTTTCTGCAAATTACTCGTCTTTCATTATTTTTTGCAGTTGATTTCAGAGGATATTCACGATCAAAAGTTTTTGCATTAATTAGAAAAAATATTAATTAAAACTATTTTCTTTTATGTCAAAATCCATATTATTTTGCGATACTTAAATTTTTTTCATAACCCAAATTTATTTTTTTAATTTCTCAAATAGTATAAACGTAAGAAACATATTTTCCTTTAAATTTGAACAATTTTTTGCTACTATTGTACATCCAGAACATCTTTAAAGAAGCATATCATAAAAGTCGGGGATATATGTGGTAGCTTTACACACTTTATTACTATATGATGTCTGTTGAAAGTATTTTGCCTAATTACGGATATTAATTTTTAAAATATGGGAAGAAAAAAGAGGGAGATAAAAATGTAATTCTACATTGATATTTAATTAAGATTTTTTTTTATTACGCCAATATTCGTAATTTTAAACTAACATCATTAAAGAAAAAATAGATATGTTCTTCGAGAAAATATTTACTCAACTGCCAAACATTGATCGTAAAAGAGTAATTGCAGCCCGATACGGAGAACATGAAAAGGCGCTTTAAAAGCATTTTATAAGAATCTTTACTCATTCTGATCAATAGACGTACTTAACGCAATGGGAACGTCACGTAAAAAGAGGTTAAAATGTTAAGAAGGTATCAAAGATTTGCGTCGAAGGTAAAGAATCAAACCTGTTGTCTTCTTTACTCACGGCCGTTGAAAGAATAGGAAAAAATGTCTTTAAAGATTCGTTGCACAAAGCGCATTTTATTGATCTATCAAGGAGCGCTGTGCTGTTCAAAGAAACTATTTCTCTATATACTGTTGGTGACGTGAAATTTAATTAATTCCCTTAGAATGATCGCGCATTCTGATACTTGAAATCTCATCGGTTTATTATAAATGCGAGATAATATCGGGACAAACAAGACGAACAAGCGCGGATTTAATTTTTCAATACAAATTATTTCATAATATGTATAATCCATTTTATAATAAATCTTACCTCTTTACATATTATATTTAGAATAAAAAGCAATATACTGTGTATGACGTATATTTAAAGTTACATTATATTTGACTGGAATTTGATTTATTAGAATTAATTTGCATCTTCAAAGTATTAAAACCATTTCATCGTCAGAAATGGACTGATATGTCGACAAGTAAATTTATGAGATATTACAAAATTTCTCTTTCTCTTTCTATCTATCGGGTAAGCAGAATACGGCGAAACATGCACGATATAACCGCGCACATTGTGGTGATTTAAATAGCAGTGGGCGTTCTTAATCGACGAAAACAAAAGGCCAGCGTAGTGTTATAGGCACTATAGAAATTGGTTTAAGTGAAGGTGTCCCGTGCATATGCACGGATGCATCTGTGTGTAAATTACATTGTGAGGAGACGGTGCGATCTTCTTGAAAAGGCTCTTTTGTGAAGACGCGAATTATTACTCACTATAACTCTTGCCTTGTACGGAAAGAATTTGTCGCGCATCTAATCTAATTTTGAAAGTGGATATTTGTTGTAAAAAAAAAAATATATATATATATATATATATATATATATGTCGAAGGAAAAAAATATTAAGACTGTATGAACTCTACGAAGACACATATGTCACATATATAATATGTCAAAATTACGCAAACTGTATATCCTACTTTCTTTCACACATTTTTTTTTTTATTGAACAAAGCTCTCAATGTGAGTTAAAATCGATATCATTACAAAAGCCTCGCTAGTACTTCTTGATTACGATCAAAGGGCACGCTAGATTAAGCATACAGATTTAATTTCGGTCTATTCGTCTCTTGGGAGAAATTAAAAGCTCTTGCTTTGGCATACATCACTATAATGAATTTAAAGTCATTGAAGTTGTAGGAACTTGAAAGCTTTTAGATTTGTCTTGTTATCTTTGCGGAGAATTGCAGTTTATATATAATATTCTCGTTGCTTCTAATACGTTTAAAGTAGTTGAAAACGAATATGGTCAGACAAAATGGTGCAGCGTTGTCCGAAAGTTTATTTCGTGTAATATTTCTCAAAAGTAGTGTAGAAAGTAATATATTTCTATAAAATACCCTTATTGTTTATCACAATATCTAAAATATAAAACTTTAATCATTAATTAACTTTAATAATAATTAACTTTTTATTCATAATTATAAAATAAATTTTATATTCATGAAGAACAGATTTTCACGCACGCACGTAGAAAAAATGAATTATTCAATATTCTTGCAAATTATTTAAAATACTTTGCATATATCATGTAAAAAATATAGGAAAAATATGGATTATATTCTTAATACAAATTGAATATTTAATTGAATTCTAAATATCACGTTATTTGATGTTTTGAATATTTATAAGATCTAAAATTGAGAAGAATCCGCCTGTTGTTTGTATGGCGCTTGATTATTTTATCGCCTATCGAGTTCAGTCTTAATCAGTGCAAAGGTCTTTATGGCATCTGCGAGTCTTTATCTTCAATCAGTAATTTCCCTTTTACGGCTACAAAGAAAGCAAATGAGAGCACGATTGTATGCAAATCAAATGCAGATAGTTCGTTGCGCATTTATTGAAAACTCTGTATTTTTGGCACTCTGATCTGCATTCCGTTATATTTTGTAAATTATAAATAATATTTTTTTATAAATATGCTTCATAAGATAGAATGTGGACAACATATAAAACGACATGTGGGTAGAAACATGGAACGCTACGCGAATAATTATATAGCTTCCTGATGAATCTAAAGATTAATTAGAAAGTTTGATTCGTGTGATTGTGTATGAAACATAAATCATATCCGCATCGCACACAACGGCACTTGTCATCAACTACGCACATGTCTTCCGTTGCTACAGCATGGTACATGATGATTTATTATCGGCGTCCCCGGCATATTCGCATGACGAATGATGAACTATTGATAAAAGAGATACATACTTTCCCTGGGACACATGTATTTAATTTTATAATTTTGGAAGCACAGATTGTGCGAGCGAGCAAACGTTTGATAAAGGTCATTAATATTTTGCAAGTGACAATAATAATCATCGCCCGATTACTTCGATTAGATCGATGCAATTTTCAATCTGTAATTTTCGAATTACGGATTTTTAATTATTTTTAAATTAGTTGTATAAATCTCGAATTTACACAACTATGAATAAATTTATAGATTTATTATCGTCTTGCAATTAAATGAAATATATATGAATAAATTATTTATAGATTTATAATTCTATAAATAATCAATTATTTATTATCGCCTTGCAATTAAAATAGGAGATGCCTCTTGTGTCGTTGATGTAAATTTAATACACAGTGATTTTGCATGATGATAAAACTTTAAAAACAAATGATCAAAATTGCTAAGTAAGTAATAAATGGTTTGAGTGATTAAAGGAGGCCTGCGCGTTAAGTTTATGAATGCTGAGAGGCTTGTCGATCATATCGCGTATCATGTTACATATTACTAATCATGATAATCTGTAGTTACTGTCTGAAAGAAGTGCAAGTTTAATGTCGGAAGATTAATGTCGTTTGCTTTATGCGCAAGCAGATGTGCTCCGTTCCATGTTGTTAGATCACGCGATATTTTCACCCGTGTTTTACGAGAATCCCAGGCGATGTGACACGATTCTTTTGTACGCTGTGTCGCGCGCATTGTTTGAGCTGCTGCTGTGTCAGCTATTTTAATTTCTCTTCTTTACGATGCGTTTATTAAACTCACAGATCGATGAATTTTTTATTAATTAATGAGCAATCAACAAAGATTAATGACAAATTTAATGATTATTCTATGCATATATACATATATATATATATACCATACATAATAAATGATTATGTTTTTGAAGAATATGTAACAATTTTTTTTTGTAAAGTGTTTACAAAACACTTTTAGCTCTTTCGTAAAGCAAATCTTTTTCGACGCGTCACCAAATTTCTTGTAATTTTGTAATAAATTTTATAATTTTTTTATTCGGCCAGATATATCTCTGACTTGATTTCATAAATCTTACACCATACATCGTTATTCATATTCTTCTTTAATTAGTTTGAAACTTGCGCCGTCTCGTAGCATTAAAAGGGAGCTTATCTGTGACGCGTATGAACGAATGAAGCTCGAATGACACATATGTATAAATGAATTCCGTAGCTTCATTAGCTGAAAGAGCTTTTAAATGACAGCTTATTAATTCTGGAAATTCTGGAATCGAAAATTCTCAAAATAGAATTTATGTTAGCAATTTTGATAATCCCTATTTTCGATTCGTATAATTTTCATTTGTTCTGCCATTTTATTTTTACTAATTTACAGAAGAGAAATTTTTTTGCTTTATCTAAAAATTTCATGAATTTTATTCAGTTAATTTTATAATAATATCTTTAAACAAGTAAAAAATTGTGCAAGTTTCTAATTTGCATATTGCTTCCTCATAATTTTATTCCCTTCCTTTTGTAACAGTAAAAATGTCTCATGTAAAAATATTTAGCCCGATATCTCAAAATTTGCAGAAGTTAGAGCAATTACATCTTTTTTTAAATTAAAAATTTTATAAAAAATAAATTATTTATATTCAAGGATTTGATTTGAATTGACATTAGAATATTATTGGGATATGATTTTTTTTCTTATTATTTATTAATTTTAAGAATATGAGTATTGGGATTGATATTTTTGGTCATTCAATGTAGAGGAGAAAGTTTATATAGAGATAGGCAAAAAGAATCAAAAAAAATTTTAATATTTTTATTAATATTATTAATTTTAATTGTATTTTTTTCTTCTATAAATTTGATTGTATTTTATTTAATATTTGAAGATTGAGATTAATTCCAACATTTATTATTATTGTTTATTGAGGAATAAATTTTGAACGTTTAAAAGCTTCTTATTATTTGTTAATATATACAATATTTATTTCATTACCATTATTAATTTATATTATTGAATTATTAAAATTTAATGGTTCATTGGATATAAATTTAATAATAATAATAATAATGACATATAAATTAGGATTTTGGGATTATTTAGTTTTATTTATAGCATTTTTTCACCAATTTTCATCAAATTCAATACCAACCATCATTTAATGATATTCTATTTATGTAAAATATTTAGCCTGATATCTCCAAATTTGTGGAAATTAGAGCATGCACAGACATTTATTGAAAAATTCAAAATTTCATAAAAAAATTAACTCTTTCACCAATTCTCATAAAATTCAATACCATCCTTTAATATTCTATTTGTGTAAAAATATTTAGACTGATATTTCAAAATTTGAAATTATTTTTTGACGTTTTAGAACAGTTTTTAGAACAGTCTGAATTTATTGGCATCAAAGTTTGAAAAAGAAAATTTTTATAGAAACAAACTTTCTTTATAAGGAAGCAAAATTAACTATTTTTTTCGCCTTGATATGGATAGACAGTAAAAGTCTTAAAAAGAAAACCAGTCATGATTATCGATACATCAACCGCGTATCATAAAGTATAAAAGGACCGAGGTTCTTTTTTTCCCGATTACTCATTTAGGTGCAAAAATCGTGCGTAAAGCTTGCAGAAATTTATTATTATCGTTCGGGTAGCGATAACATAATTTAGGTGACTCACGTCGTTATCGCTCTTCTTTCATTAACCTTTCCCAGATTGCGACTAATATGCCTTGGGTGATCTGTCATCGAGAGGTCTCTTTGCCATATAATCTTTGCTATTTCCAAGAAATTGATCCCTACGTGCTACTCGTTAATCACTTTTATTTCGCAGAAAACGAGGCAGAATAACGTACTCCGAACTCTCCATACGTGGGCGTCATTAATAGGTCGGAAAGATCTCTTTTATAATCAGTTACGTCACGATACGCGTGATATATATATCGCGGAGTATTCTTCGAACGGAAAACTCGGTAAATTTCAGCGAGTGCATTATGTAGAATAAATTGTTATACTGGTTTATATAAAAGAGACCTTTTACCATTGCATATATGAGGGGAATAAAATGCAAGATACAATTGAAAAAAAGGAATAAATAACTATTGTAGCATTCAACAAGTAGTACAGATAAATCGTATTGTCAGACTAACGAGGCGATATAGGTGGATGCACAAGTCGCGACATGCGATAAAGGAAATCTAATTTGATGCAAATCCAAATGTGAGCTTTGATAATGCGATTATCCCAACTAACTGGATACGAGCTGGCATAAGAGAATTAATTAAGTAGCTAACGCAACTGTATATATTAAGGCGAGTGTTATAAAGGAGTTCTAAGCACGTTACGTTAATTTCCAGAAATTAGCGATTTAAGCTGTTTAACAAGCAGCCGTAATCCGACTTAAATGTTAAAGTGTTATTATATAAATGTTATATTACACGTCACAAACTAATGATTAATTTGTAATAAGTTTTTCCAAAACAATCCTAATTATACAAAGTTTATATTATAATCATCCTTAAAGAATATTATATTTATTAAAGTTATATATATATATATATATATATATATATATATATATATATATATTCAAAAAAGTGAAGATGTAGCATAAAATATTTTCTTTCAAATTAGTTGCGTTTTTAATCTTATACATATTGATTTATCATAAAAAAAATTAATAACGTTAATAATTTTTATATACACTTTTTTATAATTTTTATAATATTAATTGTGATATATATACTATTTAATAATTAGCATTTTCGCGAGTTTATAATATTATATTTTTTATAAATAAAGTGAATATATGATAAATGATTATTTAATGAATATTTACAAATAGTGTATATTTCTTTGGTAAGAGGAGGGAGGGGTGGGAAGAAACTTATTGAATAATTAATCTCAAACGTGGAATATTTTAAGTTTTTTTGCAAGGGATTTTGTTCTCATTGAAACGAAAGTATATGTGCAATGAAAAAAAAATGAATCGATAAAATATTTACTGAAATTTACAATCTCGCAGAAAAAGTCCATTTAGTACGTTACGACAAAAGTTAAAGGAGATTTTCACCTCCTCTTCAAATGCAATTTGCAATGTGAGTACGAATGCATGTAACATTCATCAACAATAGCGAAAACTTTCGAGAGCCCTAGGGCACCGTAAAATATCCAAAAGTTTCGTATTTGCTTTTATCATTTTTTATATTGCAATTTGCAGATTTCTCCTTCTTACGAAATTGTAAACTTTTTATGTCAGGGGCAGCGTAAATGTTACATTTAAAGCTCCATGTAGAAGATACTTTTGATCGAACGTGTATAAATGATCTTTTTTAGTAAGACCTTCGATATATATATATATATATATATATATATATATATATATATATATATATATATAAATGCGTCTTCTACACCTGTAAAAGAACGTGTCTGTAACATAATGTATGTCGAATGTGGCATCGACGGATCGGAAAACGCTTTGTCACTTGCTATTGCATTTCGTTCAAGTGTGCATTTCGTTCAAGTGTACTCTGCCCGTGTGTCTGCGATTCTTTCGAGAAAAAGTTTTGTCCTGCTCGCGGAACTTGCTGCTGTCGACATTTCCTTTTTATTCAAAATATAATATGTTATAATTTTTTTGAATAAGAACATATAACATATTTGAAAAATAATTGCGATATATTTATATATAGTTTTAAGATAATTGTAATTTTACGTATAACTTATTTACATAATTTATATTATTTATATAAATTAGGGTTTTAATAATTTATATAACAAATATTTGTTTTAATATTCTAATATTGCTCGCAATATATATATTCTAAATTTATTAGGCAACATTATATTATTTTTTTATGCTCAGAGTCTCTTTTCTGTCTTTAAAAGAGAAAAATTTTCACTAATCCATTGTAATAACATCGTATACGAATCGTTAATGTTTCGTTTGCGACGGAAATAAATAAAGAGATTTTATTAACTTGGGATTATTTCTCAAGTAAATCCTGAAGAAAATAGCTTTCAGAATGTACGCGTTGTCTAGACTGTACATTGTCGACGAGAATATCCCTGATACCTCTCTGCGGAATTTGTGGCGCAGTCGCAGAACTAAATTTTCCAGACGATTACTTTGTCAATAAACTAACTTAAATGTGAAAATACTGTGATGGAAAAGATAGAGCCGGAAAAAAAGGAATGAAAGTATCTGTTCGAGTAGCAACGGACGACGAGATGAGCGATTGAATACTTTTACTATCGACAAAATTTCGTATAAGACAGCAAGAATTTACATTGCTTCACTCCGTCAAGAACAGTCTTGTAATCTGTCAAAGTATTTGAATATTGCGCACGATGGAACAGATGTGAGGAGAATTCTAATTCCTAAAGATAAGGTTGGCCAGCAACGTGTGTGTGCATCTTGATACAAATATATATTAAAAAGATAATAAAATCTGTATCAAGAAATTATCTCTCTCATTTGAAAGGATCAGTAAATCGAATTTTTTGTAGTACAATAAAGTCTTCTTTAAGAAAATTTTTTTGTTTATGTAAAGAGGATTTAAAATTATCTGTTTAATCACTTTTTCAAAATTAAATTATTAATGAATTTTTAATATTCCAATTATATAAATAAATTTCAAAATAAATTAAAAGTTGAAATAAATCAAACAAATGCAAATTAAAACAATTTCTAAATAAACACCAAGCCAATTATAAATGATAATATTTTATTTTAATTTGTAATATATAATACTTTAAAAATTATATATGAAATTTTAAAAAATTTATACATACTTCAGAAATTTTTTACTTAATATTTTTTAATTATAATTAATTTTAATTAAATTAATTTTTTAATTATATTTTTAATTATATTTAATTTAATTATTATTTTTTAAATTATATTTAATAATAACTTTAGATATTGTTTTAAAAATTTTATATTAATTATTAATATTTAATATAATTAAAATCATTATTATTTTATTGTATGCATATACACACATTATATATATATATATATATATATATATATATATATATATATATATATACATTTATGCGTGATTATTCGCAGGATTATAAATAGAATTTCGACTTGACTGCCAAGAAAGTTAATACTTAGTATTCGGTATGACGCGCGAATTTTCCTTACAGGATAAGCCGTAGTGGAGGAATTCAATTTAGTTTCACCAGTCGAGGATCACACGAGTTAACACGAAGTTAACACGTGCATCGAATAGACGGAAGGGTTTAATGAAACATGGTCGCGATTACCGGTAACATTTTCCCGCGTACGAAAATTATCCTGTGACCTTTCGCACGGAGTGATAATTTCCAGGAGTGACCCCATAATTAAACATTTACTTCATTAACGTTACAAGGTTAAATCGTGTTGGTTCATTAAACGAATTAATTCACAAACGCTTTGCAGAAATAATATTATTAATATTTGCTCTCATATAATAATATAGAAAATTTATTCGTTGTTAAACGGATATAAATTTTAGATTTTTATTTAGAGAAACATGTTATATAAAAATAAATTTAATATTACCGAGAAAAAATGTAGGATATACAACGAATGAAATTAAATTATTGTAGCTACGCAACCAAATTTCCGCAAATGCACTCGCGTGTGCGTTTTCCTCATGCACATGTGCATGTATATTTCCCACATGCAGATCCGGAATTGTGCAGTATATAAAGCGCAGCAGGTGCGTGTACAATTTGAAAAAAAAAATATTGAAAGAAAAATCTATTTTTTTTTTAAACTTTTTCTCTTACTCTCTTTCCGAGTTATATGAAAAATATATCGTGTCATCTATAATGAATTCTTCTGCCGCAAACTTTGTAGAATTATTTTCGAGTATAAATTTTCTCTACTTCTGGCATGTTTTCTTATGCGAACTTCTTGAATAATTGATATTTTATTCACGTGATACATCAGATTATTTCTCACTTTACCCAAAACTGTATAAATATTTGAAATATTTTGACAAAGTTTATTTGACACTTGATTTTTTCGGTGTTTAATTACAAAATTCTTTTCTAAATTTTATTTGATGAGAATTAAATTTCCTTAAAATTGCTGTAGAAAAATTAATTTAATTTTTTCAATATTAATGTTATTTATTTAAATTTAACATCCACGTTGCATTGCAAAATCAGAATTACAGGTGTCACATGGTATTCTGGCCACAGATGTGCGTTATAATTGTAGCTATCATGTCCAGAGCTTGACGTCACGCGCTTCACTAAAATTGGGCTTGAAGCGTCACTAATGTACCGTTTTAATAACATTAATAACATTATATAATAGTGACATATATTTCACGATAAATAGTTTATGTTTATTTTTTATTGTTGCTAATATCAATCGATTCTGACAATTTTATATAGATTTTATTAAACAGAACATATATTTAATTTTGTACTATTATATTATATTTTTCTTCTTTTATGTCAACTATATTTTTAGATATAGAAGTTTTCTTATATCAATGTTGTAGGTTTTCTTACAATAACTATTACATTCTAATGACAAAGGGTACGTCCAAATACGCAATGCAACATTTCATGTTCAGATAATATTATCAAACATCTATATACAAGCCAACATGTAGACGCAGTTAATGTCAACGACATCTGACCGAAATATGCAAAGCATTTCAGAGTTTATGCAAGGCCATAATGTTGTCAAAATACTTTATTAAAATTAGCATAAATTGTGGATGTAAAATAAGTCAATATTAAATCAAAACATCATGTAACATTTACAACATTACAGAATATAAATTTTAAATACGATTACTACAATAAGATAAATCATTATAATTATAATAATAATCATTATAATTGATATGCATATGATTTTTTATTTCTTTTTTCATCAAAAAATTATGGCAAAAAATATTCAATAAAATCTAAATCTTTCGTAAAAAATACTAGCGCATCCAACCATTATTCTCAAATGCTATTAGCGTTTAGCTGGAAAAAATATAAATTTAATAGATTACAATAAAAATTTTTATAGCCATTTTTCTTTTATAAGGTTCTATATAAACGTTGATAACTTTTGATATACATGTCACGAAATCTCGGTGATAGATATTAAATGCTACGTATTTCTAATATTTCGCAAACTGTGATACTCCTTCCACTTCCATTTTCAATCCGCTTCACGTATCCCGCGTAAACTACAGTGTAATATATTCTCGATCACATAAATGACATGTTGCGGCCGCGGTGAGATTTAATTCATCTCTGACATCGGGGCGATGATTTAATTACGGCGCAGTTGGCTGATATTTCGCATATTATGTGTCTATAGATTAATTGCCGCAGTCTCATATATGCTCTCGTCGAATTTTCATAAATCCTCGTAGAAACAGGAATATTGTTTCCTGTATCGCATTGCTGACGCGTCACGTTCCTCTGAAAAATTAATGTCAAAACGTGACGATTGCTTTGCCGTGAGACGCGCACGTGACTTGGATCCACGACAATCGATTAAAACGGAGTATTAACGGATTGTATAAATACTGAGTTATCTTGAACATTGTGAAATAGTGGAGATTAAAGTGAAGTGGAAACATCGAGCGCACGTCGTATTGGTATTTCATTCACGTAATAAATTCTATCCACGGACTCTATTATCGCGGATTGTTTTTATAAATTTTGCTCGAAAATTATTTCATTAATTTGATATTTCATTAATTGATTTCTCTTCGTGGCTAATCTAATTTAATTTAATTAAAGCTTTGATTAGCTTCTTGCACATTTTTTTTTTTATAATTTTTAGTATTAAAATAATTAAATACTGTGATGAGGACATTTAATATTTATGTATATTATAAATATAGTTATATTTTTTATTTTTGACAAACAACGTTATTATCTAAGATTGTTTAAATAAAAAGTTACAATTTTTAAAATTTAGTTTGTGAAGTTGTATAAACATAAATATAAGAATAATAATGTTACTGTTAATAAAGGAACAAATAAGTCTATCTCTCTCGAGATATCAAGCGGAAAATAAAGAGGCATCTATCTTTTCTGCGTTTTATGACATTTTTTGGTCGGTTTGTGGTTCCGACACAGGAGATAAAGTATATTTACGAGATATTCTCCGGGACACACTCATGCGTGATATTAGGTTTTGTCGTTTTTCGATAATATTGTTATATGTAAAGGATTTAATATTTTGTGACAAAAATTGACAATTCAAGGAAAACGGAGAAGAATGAATGTTCTAGTATATCTCTATCATTTCACACGTTATTTTTGTTATTAGCTTGTTATAATAATTTTGCCGATAAACAATAAACAATTATTAAACTTATAATAATATATGATTATTCTATGTAATACTATAATATAAGTAATAATAATTTTATATATATGACATATAATTATTGTTTAATAAAAAAGCAAGTTAATGGATATGAATATCTATCTGAATCTTTCCATGCAAAAAATAACGTTTGCATTTTATTAATGGCTGGTGTACGACGAAGAATTATTGAACCATAACATCGCTCTTCGTTTCGCTTCAGGTGACGTGTCAATACGAAGAAGGCAGCCAATGCATACCAAAGAAGACCTTCATGGTGCTGTTGCGCCTACCGGAGGTCAGCTCGAATCTGGCAGCCTATTCGAGAACGGCAAGGATCATTCAGGAAACGAAGGATCATAACGACATGGCTCATCTGAAAGCTCTCAGTTCAGAAGAAAACGAGGACACTGAGATCTGCATACCCGTGAATGTTTATTGGGAGCTCTTCAGGAACCCGGCATTGCGAGGTCACCTCAGTGTCATAGCGCGTACTCACAAGTTGCCCGAATTTCCCGGACGTCTTCTGGACGAAGAAGTCGATTCGAGAGACTTAATTCCCGAATCAGAAAAACGCGGTCTCGCTACTTTGGCCAAGAACGACGATCTGCCGATCACTTTGCAGGAGCGCGACGACGACGGTGATGATGAAGAAAAGAGGAGCGCACCTTCTAGGTATATATTTTCTGCAGATTTTAATGGTTTTCATGTTCAAAGGCATTTAATAATAATAATTCAAATTTTTTATGGAGAGACAATTAAAATTAGAAATAAGAATATATCATTTTTGCTTCCCTAGACGAAGTTTGGTTTTCACGAAAAAAATTTTTTTTTTTAATTTTGATGTCCGTATGTGTGTATGTCTATGTCCGTGTGTATGTATATGAAAGGACATGATTGCTCTTTATTTTTTTATAAAATTTTGAATTTTTCAAAAAAAAAGAGTGTTGTTGCTCTAACTTCCACAAATTTTTTTATATAAATAGAGTATCATTATATTTATTTTTTTATAAAATTTTGAATTTTTCAAAAAAAGAGTGTCGTTGCTCTAACATCCACAAATTTGGAGATATCAGGCTAAATATTTTTACATAAATAGAATATCATTAAATGATGGTTGGTATTGAATTTGATGAGAATTGGTGAAAGGGTTCATTTTTTATGAAATTGTGAATTTTTTTAAAAAAAGATATGGTTACTCTAATTTCCGTAAATTTTGAAATATTAAACTAAATATTTTTACATAAGACATTTTTACTGATATTATAAAAAGAAAGAAATAAAATTATGAGGAAGCAATGTACAAGTTTCTAATTTGCACAATATTTTACTTATTTGTGGCTTATAATAATATATAGTTTTACTTTTTATCATTAGAAAGTTATTGTGAAAGTTGTTCTATTTACTCAATCAATCGAATTAATTGGTTTATTAAATTAAGCGATAACGTGGACGGCTTGATGCGTGAGTTGCTGGACGAGGAGTACCGTCGACGGGCGTCTGAGATCTACGACTATCTGTCCGAGTTGGATCCAGAAGTGGTCGAGTACCCACCAGACAAACGTAACGTTGGCTCCTTGGCGCGGGATTTCGCGTTGCCTAAAGGCAGGCGACACATCGCCTCGGTGGCTCGCGACTACGGTTTACCAAGCGGTAAGAGAAACATCGGATCCTTGGCCAGACAGAGCATGCTGCCGCTGGGCGGCAAGAGAAACATCGCCTCGCTGGCGAGATATGACATGCTGCCGCAGAACGGCAAGAGAAACGTGGCCGCACTGGCCAGGGACTCCTCTCTGCCTTACGGCAAACGTTATCTGGGCTCGCTGGCGCGAAACGGTGGCTATCAGACAGTCCGCGAATACGACGACGGCAAACGCAGCATCGCATCCTTGGCGAGGAACGCCGACTGGCCGGGTATCGTGAAACGAGGCCGCATGACATCGGGAAGGATAATCGCGCGAGTGCTCAATCGTCACGGGAGATCGTTGAAGGACGAACGTGAGACGAACAGCGAACCCCTGGACCTTCAGCAACTCATCAGGCAGGGACATAACGAAGACAAAGGAAACGAATGGCAGGCCACACCCTTCAGTGTCTTGGAGGATCTGGACGAAGGCAAGACGAAGAATAGATCGAACAGGAAGATGGACACCACGACGCAGACGAGGCACAAGAGACAGATCGATTTCTCAGACGAATATCCGCTTCCCATCATGCAGAACAACATGCTCGAATATGAGGATATGATGGAAGCGTTCGCCGATCACTACCCGAACACGGAGAAGAGGTTCATGGGTGAGTAGAACCGCTTTATGCGCGCTCATTTCGATCTGTTCGATTTATTTGAGATAAATATTTTTTTTTAACTTTTTTTTAATTATGATTTTTTTCTCGCAAAATTTATTTTATATTTATAAACAAATTTCTCAAAAATCTCAAATGTTCTCGATAATTTATTGCGGACAGGAGTAATTCTTTTTTTTTTTGAAAAAAGATAACAGTTAATTCCATCTTCTTTCTGACTGATCAATATTAAGCTTACTAATTGGTACACCGTAGCAAGATCCGATACTAGTTTAATTACGGAATCGCAATTGGTAAGTTCAATCGATTTTAATCTCTCAATCATGTGTCTCTTTTCACATATATCGAATATTAAATTCTCAAAATTCCACGATAAGAAGAAATAGGAGAAAAATTGCGTCCACATCGATCAAATCAAATCGGTGTTGTCAACCATAACACTCTGTCGGGAACAGGTTCCGCGGCCGAGATGCCAACTGACTCGGGCTATTCTGAGGTATTGCAACCGAGTAAGAGACATATCGGGGCCCTCGCACGCCTCGGCTGGCTCCCATCCTTCCGTGCATCACGATTCTCTCGATCGCCGCGATATCTGGTCGAAAGGTCAGGCCGTTAGGCAGCCGCCTCTCCGTGTCTTCCGCCGTGTCCTCTTCTCCTACCTCGATGTGATGTCAACCGTATTTTGTCGTACCTGTAATCAAGTAGAGCCCTACCTACCACAGACTGAGAAAATATATCATATCTATGTGTGTCAGTACCAACAGATCTATCAGCCACATCACGTCACGTTACGTCAAAGATAATCCACCAAAATACCAACCAACCACCTACCATCATGTACAATCACTACGTACAAAAAATAAAAACGTTCTTCAATGTCTTCTTCTACTACCATCCTGGAATCATCACGGTAGCTAGGTGTATGGTGTTTCGATGTTAGTGTCTCTCTGTTAGAGACTAGCCGCTCGATGTGATTAGATCATTAGATCGCTGGTAGATCAATGTTAGACGGTTAGACGATGTAAAATCGATGTATAGTTTGTTATGTTAGTTGGGTGTTAGTTTCTAGATCTTTTAATTTCTAAGATATTTTATTATGAATGGATCCCAATGTTAATTAAATAATTATCTTTTTTTTTTAAAGAGACAAAAAATTGCGATGCGAACAGTACAATTTATTTGGATATCCCGATTTTATATTTGCAAAGAGTGACGTTGGGAACCATTAATGCCATTTCGTGATTATTCCTGAATATATTATTGCGTAAAAATGCAGTGTTATATATCGAATGATGTATTTTTGTTTTATTCTATTTTTATAATTTTAAATCATTTTAAATAAGATCCGTGACGATACATAATTTTTTGGAGAAGCAATATTTTTTTCGTGTAATCGATAGGAGCTGGACTAAAAACCATAAGGACACTGCGTAACATCGGCATTGGATGTTCAATACGTTGAATGTTTCTGTGCGTCGTTTTCGAGCACGCACACACACACACATACACACACGAGAGTCAATAAGCTAGACTTATTAAAAAAAAATAATCAGACAATTACTTTAATCACAAAACGTAATTTTTTACAATATAAATTTATTATTTACACTTGTTATACTAAATCATTTAAAAAATCGAGTCTTTTTTTATTTTTCTATAAAAAGAAAAAGATATTAACACAATTAAGCATAATAGAGCTGGTGTGCATGATAATCTATTTTATCTCAATCGACTTTATATTATTTCCTTTAGATGAGTGTCGGACCTTGTCAAGCATTGCGAGAGCTGTTAATTATTTACATGTTTAGAATCGATCCACTGGATCTAATCTGTGACGTTAGACGAGTTGTTTAGTGTTTTTGTGATATAGACGAAAATGCAAGTATATTGATGAATTTCAGGGAGAATCCCGCAGATGGGTCCTCGTCCAACTACACCCCCGACACGTCGCCTCGGTCGCTAAGGCCGATATTCACCCCGAAAACTCGCTACTTGCAGTCCCTGCACGGAGATTGTCGACACGGCTTCAAGAGGTTTTTGCTGTTACCGGACATGGATAACTTCCTACGGACGTCGAATTCCCGCATCGCGCCCCACTCCATGTAAAGCCCTTGTATCAGCTGCTCACATTCAGAGCAGGGCAGAATAATTAAAATACTATCAGACTCACTTGTGTAATTAGCGCGAATTGTAAAGAAGACGGGGGGAAAATCAGCACGTAAGACTAAACGAGTGAAAATATTTCGAGTCTGACGTTCTTCCTTACTAACCACTGATTACGCCTTGTCAACAGTAGATACGCGAGTAATTTCATCTTCACTTTCAGACGATAATCTTAGTCGTCAGATGTTATTTAATACATTTAATAATATATTGCCGAAAACTCTTTTATCAGAAAAAAAAAGAATTAATTACATTTAAAATTAAAGAAAAAAAAAAGAACAAGTTGTGTAAGGAAGCCCGTTGTGTAATTGAGCGACAATCTAAAAACTCGAAGAAGATTAATTTTGTCGCGCAATCTATCGATTGACAATAAGCTTACTGTTCGCCGACAATAATCTTACATAATCCTAATGTAACGCCTTAAATGTGCCGTCTGTATCGAACAGATTTAAACTATTATGCAAAAAAAAAGCCTATTGTATCTAAAAGAGATTCCAATTTACAGATAGATCCTCGTTCAAGCATCTTTCTTCACAGTTATAAATTTTGGATCCATGTTATATTTCGAAAACTTTGTGGCCTCATCTCGTTGTGGCTTCTATAAAACTTCTAGTAAGCACGTATTTTTCTTAATATTTATATCTTCATACTTCTCTCAATGTTGATATGTAACAAACATACATATATATATATTGCTGTGACTTTTGTAATTTGTATCTTTTTAAGCAAGGTGAGAAATATCTTCGTGATCAGGTTGAATAATATTTGACAATATTTTTGACAATAATTTTTTTTCGTTAATAATATTTAACTCGATAATGCCGATAATGACAAGCCATTTTTGAATAAGTGGAGGAAAAGTACTTTGTCCTCGTGACTTTTCGCATCGTCGTCGCTCGCAATAATACGAACGAGTGGAGGAAGGATAAAAGATAATACAATTCGGCCAATATACTACTTAGCTTCGTAATAAATCATCGTGAGATCGAAATATTTTATTCCGCCTCCGGTTTCCCATTTAAACGAGCACAGCCGCGAGAAACTGTATGTCACTTTGATGATTATTACTTAGCCCAGAGTTATCGATAAATCATCGCGAGATCGAAATATTTTATGCGCCGACCGTTCGTTTGGCGACCGTGACAATCCGTAGGATCGTAAAAAGAGGATTAAAATTCGCGAGCGTCAATTCGACGATTATTATCAGGCATAAAAAACATAAATCATCATTGAACGAAATATTTCAGAAACGGCTGTTTGCAAGTAGACTGCTATAAATTCGCAATTGTAAAATATGATACGATATTATAATCACATTAGCTAATCGAACAATTGTCCTTGTTTTTCGGATATTTCTCATCCTGTTGCGATTAATATTTTTGCGACCCCCCACGATGTGTGATTTTAGATTATTTGTGACATAAAGAACAATAGAAGAATATGTGGTGCTTTAAGCTTGTTATTTGCTTAAATAATTTCAGTTTATTGAAATAATATTAAAAAGGATATAATATTATTTAAAATTCTTTTTTCATATAATTTCGAGTTTGAGGCTTTCTTTTTCTCTCTCATATATAGGAAATATAAAATATATTAATTGTACATTTCTATATTGCTTTTGATTTTTAAAGAAGCACTTATCAGAATATAAAATTATAATTTATATATTAATATAAAATTTATAATTAATAAAATTTAACATTTTCAAAAGAAATGCAATTTTGATGCAGTTATGATACGGTAAATATTCCACTTAATTTATTTTTTCAAAATATTACAATTATGTCTATACGTTCTTTTTATAGTGAGTTAAAGACGAGGTGACATACATTGCGGTCGCAAAAACGTTTAAAGACTTAAAGAGAATGCATACACAAAAGAAAGATGAAAGGGGCATTTTTCATGTAACAAATTTAGATGTACCGTTTCTGCGGTCTTCCCCTTTCCCTTTCCCCTCCCCTCGTCAACGAACGTTGTTTCTTTCGTTTCTCTTCGAAGTCCTATGATTACAATCAAAATAGAAAAACTCGATCGTTCGCATACACGTGGGTAAGATTGACGAAGCCAGGAAATAATCTCCGTGAGCGTAGTAACATGTACGATGTAAATGCTAAATTAGTGCTCAGAGCTTTAGTCTAATGATAAGTTCGATAGTGATAACGCGAATTCGTTTTCATCTTAGTCCTCTCCTTCTCTCTCATTGTATCTCGTTTAAATATCGTTAGAGACGTCGTTGTATAACATGTATGTGGTATTACAGTTGAAATACACTCGATGTCGCGATATCATCGATCTATCATTGCTGTGGATGACATATAAGTCTATTGACTCTCTTTAACTTTACGGTTTAAAGTATTATGTGTTTTTGTCTAGACAATAATGGATAACCAAAGTGACAATAAAACGATAATAATATTGAAGTAATAAATATGAAATTTTATTCCGCAAATACATTCACTCTGTTTTTATTTTTTAGTATTAAATAATATAAATAATTATAAACATTTCTCGTAGTTGTATATTTAATCAAATCTGATTTGTGTATGTAGCGATAATAAAAAGAAAAGAAGAATTAAATTAATATACATATAATAGATAAGAAAAATTTTGTCACGTATTTTATTATTATAAAAATTTTTCTTACATCAAGTTTTTTTTAAAGCAATTAACTTTGATGAATTATAAATAATCTAATATGCAATACATGATTTCATTTAATACTATCAAGTCTTAATCTTAACATACGATCACTAATTAATATAATTTTTGTATGTTATCATTACGTATGTTAATCATTACTAATACACATATTACAATTCTACGCTATGCGCTATCAGCCTCGGATCCTTCACTATCAGTTTCGAATTATCAAAATTTACATTACCGAAATTATTATTATTATTGTCATTGTTGTTTCCATTTGACACGTCTTCATTGACACCTTCGTCTTTGTTGGATACAGCATTGATTGTTGTTATTGTTGTCATTTGAATTATTAATTATAAGAGGCAACACAGCCGGAATATCCTTGTTAACATTACCAGAATTATTATATTGTTTCCGTTATTGTTTTCATTTACGATCTTCCCGTCGACTTTATCATTACGTTGGACACTCCATTGTTGCTGTTCATCATTATCAGAGTTATTAATTATTAAAGAAAGGAGCAGCACATGTTTTGCGCATTCCGCCGTTGTAAGTTGACAGATTGTTACCGTTATTGTTGCCACAAGCCCGTTGACGTCATCGTCGCTATTCAATACATTGTTTTCATTATTATTTCCAAAATTATTATTAATTAATGAAAATGTGATATGAATGGCAACAAATTTGCCGTTGGTAACATTACTCGAATTGGAATTCCTTCCATTGTTATTTTTATTTACTGAATTACCATTCACATCGTCGTTAATATATTTGATATTTTAATATATTTTAATGATCAACGCAGATAATTCAGTAATTTAAATTTCTGCTCTCGCAGTTGAAGATAAATTCTTTTTGTTTAGTTAATTGCAAAGAACATATAGAAAGACATAATTTTATGTTATCATCATAAAATATGTGTTAATCGAAATGTATTATTTATTTACTCATTTGTGCATAAAAAATAATAGCTAAACATATTTTTATATATTATTTATAGTGTTACGTTAAAAATACTTTTCAAAAAAATCGTCAATTGTGTACCTTGACGTTTATTCATTTTGATATAAACGGCGAATTTTGAGAGACTCGGCGGTTTCTTTTCATATCTAGGCAAATTTTTAAAATTTTATTACGTGCACAGAAACAAATATATGATGAATCTAAATATGATTTTGAATCAGAGAAGCTATTAATTAATAAAAAATTTATTTAATAATATATTTTGAAAATTTTCATACATATCATTCAAAAAATCACACTCTGTTTATCAACATATTTTTAATTAATAACATATTTAAAATACATAAAATTAAATTGCAATGTACAAAGAATATCTTTGTTCTGCTTTGACAAAAAATGGTAAAAGTTATAATAAAAAGTGAAGAAAAATTATTTTTCATGTACAACACTTCGATATATTAGAAATAATCTCTTCAAATATTTACAATTTTTATTATCATTTTTTTATGTAATATTTCGACAATTCACACATCTGTTGTTAAGTGTGATTCACTGAAGGTAACGGTATAATTAAAGTACACGTTTAATCTTTTACGTCATATCATCGCGAGATATTAAAATCTCTCTTATGTAAAGAATGATAAAAACTATTGTAAATTTTTGCGATAAACTTTTTGTATTTCTTTACTAAATCACAAATCTTAATAATGCATAAATAATTATAGCCAATATGCATTTTTTTGGTTCGTGCATTCAAATGTTCGTGTCTCTCCCTTTCTGACATTAAAGATAAAGCATATTTACGAGATATTTTCCGAAACTCATTCATGCATGATATTAGGCGTAGACTTTGTCCTTTTTCAATAATATATATGTAAAAAACTTAATAGAGAAATTGTATAATAAAAATGGACATTTTGAAGAAATCGGAAAAGAATAAATGTTCTAGTATATCTTTATCAGACATTTTAGAATTTCCACACATTTTATTTATTATTTTTATTATTAGTTTGTTGTAATAATTTTGTAGATAAACAATCTACAATTGTTAAACGTATAATAATAAATGATTATTATATGTAATACTACATATAATATAATTAATAATCATCATTTTTTATAATAAATAATTAATAAAAGTTTGTATAATCAAAGCAGATTAAAGTATATAAATACTTTAAATTAATTTTATAAATTTATAATTTTTGCACATTATAATGAATCATCTTAAGGATTGTTACCAATGCTTATGCGTATTATCCAATCAATAAATATACGTATCAACGGTTCTATTCTGTGTGCTATCGACTTTGGATTCTCGACTATCGGTTCCGAATTATCGGAATTTACATTATCAGAATTATTATTATTATTTTTATTCACAACGTCTCCATTAACATCTTCGTCTCCGTTGGATACAGCATTGTTGTTACTATTATTATTCGAATTATTAATTGTAGAAGACGACACACCTGAATCATCATTGTTAATGTTATCAGAATTATTATTATTTCCGTTATTATTTTCATTAACGATCTTTCCATCGACCTTATCATTACCGTTTGACAATCCATTGTTGCTGATATCATTACCAGAGTTATTAATTATTAAAGGAAGAGGCAGCACATTTCGCGCATTCCGTCGTTGTACGTTGTCAGATTGCCGATTTTCAGAATTATTAATAATTAATGGCAATACAACAGATTTGCCGTTGGTAACATTATCCGAATTGGAATTTTTTTTATTTACTAAATTACTATTTATATCGTCATGAATATTTGCGATATTGTTATTGTGATTGAGATTTTCAGAATTATTAATGATCGATATAGACGGCTTGATATTTAAATTCTTGCATTCGCAACTGAAGATGAGTGCCTAAAAAAAGCGAGATGATAATTTACAGAAATATACAGCTGTAAAATTTTGATTTGGTATACGAATTTTGTCTTTAATCAAAATTGATCCAAATTTTTTGAATCTAAAAATATATTATGTTTGATGAAACAAATTAAATTTATTTTGTTCAATTAATAGCAAAGAAAAAGATGTTTGATTTTGTTATTGCATCTTTTAAAAGTGGAAATATGTTTTAACTGAAATGTATCAATTATACTTTTTCGTTCATGCAAAAATATTAATTAAACGTGTTTTTAAATTTTTTTAAAATATATTATTTATAGCGTGACGTTGAAAATACTTACCAAAAAGATCGCCAATTGTATACTTCGTCGTCTATCCATTTTGATGTAAATTCGATGAAATTCGAGAGACTCGGTTCTTTCCTTTTATATCTACGTATGAATATGTGTTGCAATGTATAATTTGCGGGAGATAACGATATCGTTCAAGTGCACGTTTAATTTTACGTCATAATATCATATCCATGAGATATTAAATTCGATAAAGACGAATCCCGTTTTCTCTTATATGTAAAGAATGATAAAATCTATTGTAAATTTTGCGATAAATTTCCATCTTCTCTTTAACAAGTAACAAGTCTTAATGACTAATACCTTTTTATAGTTGACGTGCCTACAATTCTTCCGCGAATTAAATTTAAATTATAAATATCACATATATATAATTTTTCATGAAATATAATAGAATTATAAATTTAAATATATGTCTTGCTTTAAGTTCTTCTTTTAGAGAAACACAATCAAACATTTCTGATAAAAAAGGAAACAAATCAATTAATAATCAAAAATCTTTTTGTGATTTAGAAATTTCCTTCAGTCATAATATTGTGTTAATACTAGAGTTGTAGCACTGCAGCGTTTTTTCGGAGAGGGAAGTTTGATATAAAAATATATAAAAAGTCATAGATTAATAATATATTATATATACAATATAATAATTATGTACATTGAAAATATTAACATCTTTAACGCACTTTTTTTTACAATTAATCTCTGTACAATAACCGATGGGCTAAAATATTCCACCTACGCTACGATGATAATTAAGCTGAGAGTGTGGAACGTAATCGTAGCCTTGATCGTACCAATCCGGCGTCGCCGCCATGGTATTCGTCGTACTTGACGACTGGGTATTCTGTGTCGATGGGTGCGATCCGTGCTGATGACCGCCCGTGTGACCCGAGCCGTACTCACCGCTCTGGAAATGATTGAACTGTCCCCAACCAAGCTGCGTCCTGGACCAATCGGTACTACCTGAAGATAAAGACGAATCCCGATAGAGATTTTGATGGAATTCTAAAGATGTAAAATTTTTTTGAATTAATTGTGTATACATACATGTACTCTAACAATTTCAGATTTTAAATTCGAGATCAGCATCTCTTTACAGATTATTTTATTGGAATATTAAAAAAATGAAGATCTATAAATGAGAATTTTTTTTTTTTTTTATTGATCTTTATCAGAGAGAGAGAGAGAGATGTGACAAATAAATTTTTTCAAAAATATTAGAAACATGAAGATATTCTTGAAAGATACTATAATCTTGAAATATCTTCTAAGAATTTAGAGAATCTTAAAAATAAAATAAAATAAAATTCGAACCGGTATTGTGCGAAAGCGACGCGGGCGCGCCGTGCGCGGCTGGTGGCTGCATCGTCGACACCTGGGCGAGCTGCATGGAGGCCGCGTGCGCGGGAAGCGTGCCGAGATGACCGGAAATGGCGACCGCGTGTCCTTGGAGAGCGCTGCTCATCGTGGTGGGTACCTGGGCCATCTGAGCCGCGACAGCGGTGCCGGGCACTTGGTGCACGCTGCCAGGCGCCTGGTGCAACGTCGTCGTCGGGCTGTGATGCAGGGTCGTTGGTACCTGCGGTATCCCGCCCGGCATCTGCGGTACCTGCGGTATCTGTGCGAGCTCGTGGCTAGCCGCGGCGTATTGGCACGGTGTCAGCGGCAGGCTGGCCACTGAATGTGCTATGCTACCGGCGTGTTTGCGGAGGCGCGCCCTGCGATTACTGAACCACACCTGAAGCAGCGCACACGATGCCTTGCGATGGGATCGGTTTGATGGTGATCGCGATAACGAAGCGCTTGTACCGTACATTATCTTGAATTTTTATACAAATTTCTCTTTTTTTTTTTTTTCAAGAGAGGCAGTTTCCTCCATACGTATAATTTTACATGAATAATTTATAAAATCTTGATCAAACAAATATATTGGCAATTCTGGATAAAAGACACTCAAGTACAATTATTTTTTATAACATTGCTAAAATTATATAATATATTCTTCTTTTAGGATTAATATTGTCATAATTAATGCGAGATGTACCTGTATTCTCGCTTCCGTCAATCCAGTCCTCTGGGCCAATTCCTCTCTGGCATAAACGTCTGGATACTGAGCACGCTGGAACGCAGTTTCCAATTGTTCGAGCTGTTCACCGGTGAACGTCGTTCTGCTTCTACGTTGCTTTCGCTTAAGTGGAATGCCCGGCTCGCTCTCCGTGTCGGAGTCATCACCGCAACGACCTGAGGATCATAAAAACGACAATCATTATATTAAGAAAATCTGAGAAAAATGATCAATATATATTATTATAAAATAATATCCAGATAATTTGTCTAGGTTTCTTTCACGTTAATTAATCTCACTGCGAGATTTCGATATAAATATCTTTCGTATGCAGTTAGTATTATTTTAGCTCACATGCTTCTAAATCCATAGATAAATAACTTATTATCATGATACGATTTAAGAAATTACACCAAAATATGTTATACATATTTTTTAACATATTGTGTTGCGATCTATTTTACGTACATCTATTTTAGATGCAAATTTATTATAAGAACTCAAGACACACACATAGAAAGAGACCTGTGACGAATTGACATTCTTAAACGGGCATGAAAAATGTTGTAGTCTGCTTGTGACACAAGTATCCTAATTTTTTTTCCTGGTTTAACATAAACAAGCATTATCCGTTCCGTCCGAGAGACTGAATCGGTGACTGGATCGGTGTCAAATGAAATGTCATTCACGATTGATTCGCAAATTGTAAGCATGTTTTTGACAAAAATTTCGAGCTATTAAAACGACAGTACGATGTACAACGACGGCTTAAATTTCGTGGCGATTATTAATTTGTGTTAAAACAGCCGTCACTGTTAATTAATAAATCGTCGAAAAAGTCGCACTATCATTCGGCTCGTCGTCTTTCACTGATGAGCTCGCCTCTTTCTCTGAATGGGATATTGATGAGACGATGATCATCATATGTACAATGTGCGTATCCGGCGATGGCTATTGCGCATAGTCATCGTATTTCTTACGGCTTAATTGTTTCCTATGATTGAAATCAAGACGTTTCACCTAATATTTCAAAGAAAATTCTAGCATATCGTCACGGATTTATTTTCATAAATTATAATATAAAACGAAATGATTAATTGTATTGATAAAAGAATACTTTGTTATATTTTATACGGATATTTTACTTCTTTTTTGTAAATTAAATTAAGAATTAATAATGTAATAAGTATATAAATCTCTATTTATTTATGTGTCGCTATTATTCGTTGATGTATAAGCGCAAAAGTTTCTGATGTTTAATCCTAATTTAAATTTCTTTCAATATAACTGCTTGCACGATACGGCTTCACGTTTTCTGCGTATGCACGCTACATACGCCGCAGTCATTAAAGTATCCATAAAGTCCTCGTAAAAGGCAAGCAATGGTCACCTCCAATGGTTCACCGCCATCTTGCTGCGTTTTCATAGGATTGATACGTTTTATGATCGACTGCCTTTCATCGTGATCGGTTGTACTTATAAAATTTTATCGTCGACGATGATGATTTCCAGCAGCTTTTATAAAAGCCTCTCCTGTTAATCCGTTATGGAAATTACACACACTGTCTAAAGTAATTAAGATCTTAATGAAGACGAACTCTGTAAATTGCATTCCACTGTCTGTCAATCCTTTTTCCCTTTGCAAATCAAAATTTTATATCTTTTTTACAATTTTTTCTTGGGAATTAATTTCTTTTCAACTTTTGTTTAAGCATATTTCTCCGCTTTGTATATTGCTTTTCTTTTGTATTAAGATTAATCTTTGTTTCTTGCTTGCTCATAGAAGAAGCTATGTTTTTGTGAAATTATTTTTTTTTTAAATTTTGATGCCAATGTGTTCAGAATCTTTTAAAACGTCGAGCAAACATATTTTTATAAAATATCCGTATGTGTGTATGTATGTGCACAAAAAAACGTGGTTGCTCTAACTTCCATAAATTTTGAGATAACGGATTAAATTTTTTTATATGAATACAATATTATTAAAGGTTGATTGGTATTGAAAAATATGATAAGAATTGGTAAAAAGATTTATTCTTTCTAAAATTTTTCAATAAATGTCTGTGCATGCTTTAACTTCCACAAATTTTGAGATATCGGGTTAAATATTTTTACATAAATAAAATATCATGAAAGAATAATTGATATTGAATTTGATGAGAATTGATGAAAGAGTTCATTTTTTATGAAATTCTGAATTTGTCTAAAAAAAGATGTGGCTGCTTTAACTTCCGCAAATTTTGAGATATCGGGCTAATATATTTTATTTCATGAATAGAATGTCATTAAAGGATGATTGGTATTGAATTTGATTAGAATTGTTTAGAGTCTCGGGACGAATATTATTCCGTGCAAATCATTCCGTATTTGTAATTACGATTACTGATATTATAAAGGGAAGAAAATAAAATTATGAGGAAGCAATGTGCAAGTTTCTAACTTACAACAATCTTTTACTTGTTGAAATTTATTTTTCTTTTACAGATGAAAACTCAGACTGCAGAGAACAATATCAACTAATATCCCGCACAACCAGTCAGATTGCAAAAATCTTTCCGTTTCATCGCCGTTCAACCGTTCGATGCTTAACATTAGATCCTCTTCGAAGGATCCTGCAAACTCCTTAATATCCTCGCATTCGTTCCGAAAACATTTCTATGCAATACCTCTATCCGTGCCATTGATACCTATTTGGTTGAGAGAACCAGCAGCTCGTGCGTTCATTTTTCTCGCAAGGAGAGAAAAAAAAACACGTATATATACTGAGCAAAGAAAAGCCATTGATAGAAGAAACTGACCGGACTATACCATCGCTAAATATTTGCCCCTAAGTCGATTCTCTCTCTTTCTCATTGTCCCATATTAGCCCCGTATTATCGTTCAATCGAGCGCTCTCTCGCGGACTATTGTCCGAATCGTCGTGCTTTCGCAGCCATTCTTAGCTTATTCGCGTCTCTTTCTCCGTCCTCTATCGACGTTTTGAAATAAAATTTAATCTCTCCTGCTCGCAGTTCTATCGCCGGTCGAATGCACATCGAGAGTATACATCGATCGAAAGCATGAGTGGCTTGTTGTGACGCCAGTGAATCCATCCTGGCACAACGAACGGGGATTAGCTCGCTCTTTTATTTGCCTACCTGTGCCAGCGCGCTATCGTCGATTTCGCGATGCGGAATTAAACGGTGACGACAGTAATTCTATTTCTTACACCGATCCGCTCAGTTAATTTCTCGTTCGATTGAAATCGCCCAGATTTCTTTCTCAAGCATCGCGTATCCAAACGCAAGCGTTGGCCGGGATTCCAGATTATTGTAAAAATTATATACAAATTTATATGACAGTTGAAATTCTGAAAAATCTACCCGTGTTTAAATTGCAAAATTGAGCGGAGATGTGATACATTTAATAGATTCAGATTCGTACTGAATAGATTTTACATTTTAATTAAAGAAACTTCTGATAACAAGTAAAACAAGTAAAAAATTGTGCAAATTAGAAATTTGCATATTCCTCATAATTTTATTTTCTGCCTTTATAATATCAGTAATCTTTTTTTAAATAAATTCAAAATTTTGTGAAAAAAACTCTTTCATCAATTCTCATCAAATTCAATCCCAACCATTCTTTAATAATATTCTATTCATGTAAAAATATTTAGCCCAATATCTCAAAATTTGTGGAAACTAAGCACACACACACAGACATTTATTGAAAAATTCAAAATTTCATAAAAAATAAACTCTTTTACCTATTACAGCAAAACTCTTTTCTGAAAAATTTAAAATTTTTTAGAAAATAAACTAAAAATAATTATAAAAATAATTTCATCGATCCTAGCCAAGTACAAGACTAACCAACCTTTAATGATACTTTATTCATATAAAAAAATTTAGCTTGTTCTCTCAAAATTTACGGAAGCAACCACGTCCTTTTCGTGCACATACACACATACAGACATTTTGTAAAAATATGTTTTTTCGACATTTCGAGTTTTTAAAACATTTTGAACACATTGACAGCAAAATTTGAAAAAGTTTTTTTACAAAAACAGAGCTTTCTCTATGAAGAAACAAAAATCCGATAAGAGCGTTTTTAACAAATTCACTTTTGATATGTAATAAGTTTTACATTTTAACTAAAGAAACTTATGATAAAAAATGTAATCAAGGACTTTTAAATATAGCCTAAATCATCATTAAAAAATCATCACTAAAATTCCGACTGTGTTTGTAGGAATTATATCAGATTTGCGCAAAGTCCCAAGATCGGCGGACTCCTGTATCTTGTCAAAGTACCTGCTGTTTTTCCTCTTACGTACAGTAGAACCTGCCCCACGAATCTCATGCCGATGGACAATGAACGATGCCTCTTTCTCGTGCGGTTTTTCACTTTGCCCGGCGGGAAATGAAACTAACAGCGGCGAGGGGGATTGCGGCTTTCGAGTATACAAGAATTCTCAGCGGCCGTCCTTTGAACTCGAGTCCATTCTACTTATTGTGCGACGTTACATTTGTCAAAACGTAACGTGCCTTCCGTGCATATGCAAGCGGACACGCCGGCGTCTAACTTAAATAACTCACCGAGACATTCGGCAGAAGTAGACAAAAGATGCGGTGCTTTTCGGCATATCCATTGATTTTGCACGACAGTATTAATTGTCAAGATAATTTTTTTTTTTTGCAATAGCAGTGGTAATACTTTTAATATTAAGTTTTTATATCGGCTATCTGATTTCAATATAAATAGGCAATCTGGAAAAATTGTCATTTCAAATACAGAATATTTGATCGATAAAAATCGTATGATAATTTTTAATTACTTTGAAATCTCGAGGAAGCATTCGTTTTGCTCTTTTTTAAATACAAGATATGATTCTGGGTCAACTAGGATTGACATCGATAATGCATCAAGTGATGCATGGGACGACGAAGAGTCATCCCTGATGACGGTTGAAAAGTTCACTCTCCTGTACTTCGCGCTGCCTCAAGTGCATTATGAAAAAACGATGGACATCTTTTGACATTCACCATCATCTTTTCCCTCGCTCTTCCACTTCTCGCCACCTGTGCACGACGACGAGGCCGGTGACAAGAATTTAAACCTGGGTTCCGCCACCTTTACTGTCTGTAGATGCAACTTGTCTCCAGGCCATTCTCCCATTCTTCCGTTTGTCATACGAGGAACGCGGACGAACGCCGCCAAAGACGCCGCCAAAGGAGGCCCTCCGCCGTTCGACGGTCACGACGGGTGAAAAAAAAGGTCACTTCACTACCTTTATCTATTTTTTTCTAAGTACGCACCGCGCGATTAAAATGCATACGCGCGCCTTCGTACTCCTTTCAAGAAACAAAGATGAGTCGTTGCGCAAGATGCGAAGAACGACTAGAATGCAATCAGTACATAAACAAATTACTTAACATATATATGGACTTTTTAGAAAAATATATTTTTCAAAATTAGTAATAGAAAGTACCGAGAGATTTGTAAAACACTTTTCTGTATAATTCTTTTATATAATTTTTGACACACAATGGCCTCCTTTCATATCTTTAGCGTCAATATTAAAGTCACCACATTCCTCCGAGCAGTATCTATTGTTTTATTCTGCGCTGCCAAGCTGCAAGATAATAGAAAACATTTTAAAAACTTTTTAGGAGTATGCTTAGGAATATTTATATGTATCTTTGCATAAATAGATTCAAAGAAAAATATAAAGTTTAACATTTTCAGTCAAATATCACTTTTCACATCAAATACGATATAAATTTCATGTCAACTTATTGAATTTTATTATTTATTTATTATTATAACTTTATAATTGTTTATTGCTTCCTCAAAGGGAAAGCTTTGTTTCCGTAAAAAAAATTTTTTTTTTTTTCAAATTTTGAAGCCAATATATTCAGAATATTTTAAAACATCGAAAAATCACATTTTTACAAAATGTCTGTGTGTATGTGCACGAAAAGGACGTGGTTGCTCCGCAAATTTTAAGATATCGGGTTAAATTTTTTTATATGAATAGAGTACGATTAAAGGTTGTATTTGAATTTGGCTAGGATTGGTGAAGGAGTTTGTTTTTTTATAAAATTTTGAATTTTTTAAAAAAAGGGTGTTGTCGCTCTAACTTCCGCAAATTTTGAAATATCGCGCCAAATATTTTTACACGAGACATTTTTGCTGATATCACAAAGGGAAGAAGATAAAATTATGAGGAAGCAATGTGCAAGGTTCTAGATTTTCTAATAATTAAAAATTATTAAAAATATTAAAAATTACAAACAGAAAACTAGAAAGGTGTGGCATTATGGTTAATTGACGTTTACATTTTTTCTAGCATCCCGTCACTTCGCACGTTGGAGCGTCAGTCCCTCGTTTCCGTCCGCCCAAGTTATCTCAGTGCGACTAATTATCAATTATCATTATTGGCTCGTTCGGTCGATCTTTTTTTTCCGCGCTATGGGCGAGGCGGAAGGGGGAGAGGGAGAGAGAGGGGGAGAGGGGATAGTGCGGAGAACGGCCAGGTGTGTTTCTCTCGCGGCCGCCGTCGAGAGGCAGGGCGGTGGTGTTCGGCGAGTCAGCATTCCTTTGCGCGGCCTCTGACATCGGCGGTCCTCTCTCAGAGGATTCTCTCTCTCTCTCTCTCCCTTCGATCCACGGGATCGCCGTCCGACTCACCTCGTCCCGCTTCTACCGGCCGGAAGAGAGGAAAAAAAAAAAAGAGCGGCTGTGCCCGAGAGCACGGGGGAGACAGGGAGATCGGGATACCGTCCGTGTATATGTGCGCGCGATCGTTTAGGCGCCCATATGTTGGACTTGTAATGAGAGAACGAACGTGCTCTCCCGCGCCGGGACAGGGAGGCGGGCACACTCGATGAAACGCTTTATAGATTATCGCCCCGGCCGAGAGAGAGAGAGAGAGAGAGAGAGAGAGAGAGAGAGCCATTGTTTTATCGCGCGCGGTCGCTCCCCCCTGTTAGCGCCTGGAAATGTCAATTATACCAGAGGGTGCAATTAAGCCGCTCTGTATATCTCTCTGATATGTTAGACCTCTCACTTGAATCCTGACGGACGACGAATCCTCGTCTCGCATTAGATGCACCTTATCCCATTCTTCGAATTCCTTCACATTGAAATCGCCGCGGACGAAAAGTCACTCGATGAACTTTTAATGCATTAATTAGAATCTACGAATTATTTTCATCACGGACAAGCGTATGAAGCGATCCGCTGTTTTATTTATACATCTCGTTGCGTTTCGTCCTCATTCAAGGATTGGATGATGTAAGGACCGACGGGAGCCGCAAGCGCCGTCGACAAACGACAAAAGTTACAACGCCCGGGATGAGCCAAGCTCGCTTCATATCCAAGAGTGATCTTGTCTCGGGATCATCATCGGGTTGACTCGTTGATCGGCACAATCAATATCGGCCTCTCGATGATGAAAAGCGGCCGATCGGGCCGTGAATAGGCCGCGTGAAAAGACGCGTGTAATCAATTACTGGGAAAGGGGAAGGGGGTTAGAGGGGGGAGGGGGGGGGAGAGGGAAGAACGGGCGGTCCTGCGGTGTCGAGAGCAAATATCTCATTCGTAGCAACGTCATCCAGAAATGTGCCGGTCAGCATCCCTGCTGCGTGTACGTTTCCTCTTACACGCGTGCGTATACACGCGTCTTTTGCCGCCTCTCGTCTCTCTCTCTCTCTCTCTCTCTCTCTCTCTCTCTCTCGCGTGTACGCGCGCGCGGTTCCATAATGTATAGTGTACGAGTCATTTTACACGATTAACACGTTTGCCACACCGAGCGAGATTACCGTAAATGCAGTAAAGTAACTCAGTGCCATTACCGTTAACGGTGAAGGCTAATGCCTGGTGTATTCTCGGTTTTCTCGGAGAACGTTGTAAAACAGTAACGCACGTTGTAATTTAGTAATGCATAAAAGTACTTCTCTTTCGCAAGAGCGTCATTCATGTTACGGGAATATCGGAAGAATACATCGAGGCGTGTGAACAGGGGGGCAAGAGGTGGGAGCATTTGCGCCCCCCTCCCCCTGAAATTAGCAAAAAAAAAATAAGCATTTGCTCTTTGAATAAAGGAAAATTGTAGGAATCTTGCTGATCTCTGATCTAATTTATAGGAAAATATTTTTTGTTCTGACTGAGAATATAATTTTAGCTTCTCAATGCCTGCCTTGCTCAAATTTTATTCATTTTGTCTGTTTTTTAAAAATCAAATAAGATCTCAGTTTTATTTATTATTTAATCATTGTTTGTCTTTGCTTTGTAACACTTGTAATTATCAAAATGATAGACATTTGATTTCAAAATGATGGAAGGCTGATTTTTCCAAAATTGAAAAAAATAGAAAATAGCTGAAATCAAATGAAAATAATCAAGACATAAAACAAAAAAAAAATAAATAATTAAAATACAAGAATATATAAAAAAAAAATTAAAAATTAAAAGGAAAAAAGACAAAAGGAAATAAAAAATAATAAAAAAAAGAAACGCAAAAGAAAATATTTTTTCTCGACATACATCTATCTTGTCGCGGTGAAAAAGCTTTTACCAGCAAAAGATATATAAATTTCAAATTATAAGTATTCTAATTCTAGAAATAATATTTCGAATCATGCTCCCTCTCCCTAGAAAAAATCTTGCGAATGCCCATGCGTGTGAGCTATTAATTAGTATCTACGATTCACACGGTCACCCGTGTTGTAAGTTTGTTTTCTCAGTCACCATCTATCACACGAAAATCTTTCTGTCCTCGATGCACAGCGATCAAAGCAAAAGAGATCCAAAGTTGGACATGTAAGAGAATATTTTCAGCGGGATTCGAAAGCATATAATGCACATTCGGTGGGCATGATGTTCCTTGCGAAGCTCTGGATGGAGTCTGTGTGTAAGAATCAACGACGCAGACAACGGTTACAGGGACGCAAGCAGCATCCGTTGTGGCGCATGTAGATCGTCGTCGCTTTCCTGCTTATTCCCTTTCCGCTTTCCGCGTGTCGAATCGGCCGCTGAATAGCGGAAAAGGTGCCGCACCTTCGTAAGCTATAAATCTAGCCGGGCCCTCCCGATTCTCCACCTTTCCACTCCCGTCGCTCATGGGGGTCCGCTGGATGCGTGTGTGAGGTCCCCCTAAATGGTAACAAATGTCCTCAAAAACGCCAACAATGAGCCTCGAAGCGGTTGACATCCGAGAGCACGGTCTGTCTTCCTGTCAACGCCCGTGTATACGCGTATGCGTGTGCGCGCTTCTAGGGAGGAGGGAGGGATGAGAACCGGTAGTCAGTAGGTACGAAAGTTGGTGGCCGATCTGGACGATAGAATTTTCGCCGGTACATGATGAGCCGCTACAATTAGACGGTGTTAGGTACACTTCAGGCACGATCTCCGCCGGTCGGCGTCGTTGGTGGTCCGTGTAAGGGCAGTTGTGATGACGGTGCAGAGTCTTCCTCTATTTGCCGGACAATTCCGTCCTTTTCTCCACAAACAATCGCTTCTCGATTATGACTCTCAGGATTATTATGCACTCGTCAAGCTCTCTCTATGAAGAGAAATATATATTTATTTCTCTATAAGAGAATATATATATATATATATATTTAGAAGATACTATCTCTCTGCATAATATCTTGTATTAAATGATACATAGAACTGAGTTGGAGATATTGTCAATTGCGTTTTAATGATCGAGAATTCGGATAGCTTTCTCTAGGAAATTTCAAACGAACGTTGACAGCATCGTGGTCAGTTCTGACCTGTCCTTTAACCAGACCACCAAAATTACGTGGTTAACTATGTTTCAAGATGACATGGGCAACCACGCCCATTAGTGAACTGCATTGTTGGTGGTTTTTTAGGAAGAGCACAAACGTGCCGCTAATTTTCCTGGCTCATATCGATAGCTTCCAGATTTGTGGAAACTTGACGCATTCTTCGACGCATTCTTCTACAATATGACGGTGTCTTTCATGTGTTTCATTGTTGAATTGTTGCCCTCTTAAAATTTCAAGCGATTTCATTTTATTTTATTTTTTTTTTAAATTATTTAAAAGATACTTAATACAATTATATATTATTATTTATCATTAATTTTCTTTAATTTTTATCATTATTTTTTATAGATATATATTATCAACTATTTTTTCACGTATTTGAAAAATATAAAAATTTAATTTTGCTCTTTTTTGCAGCGTGAACATTTTAATATTAAAAATATCTTTTTCTCTCTACAGAATAAATAAAAAAAAATTATACAAAGAAAAAATATCAATTTTATTTATATAATACTTAAAAAAAAAAATTATCTGAGATTACTCTAGCAATATTGAAGAATTTATGTTGAAGTGCAATACCGTGTGTTTGCAAAAATACTCGAGTACAAAGTATCTTTGTAAAATGATCGACTGATTCTTCTCGAGCGATATTGCTACGTAATTAATATTTTTCTACAACACGCGCGCGAGCATCGACTCTTAAGTGCGTCCGATTAAATCGCGAACTTAATGAAACACTGCGATGAGTTGTGAGTCGACGTGACTGAAAATAAAGAGTAAGCCAGAAGAAAATATGTAAACGACGTAAGAAATTAATATAATAATATAGCCACGGTAAGATTTGCCTACTGGTTAAAAAATATTATCTTAGAAATTAGAGTAGTTGATATTTAAACTGAGATATTTAATCTGTCTTTTACTGCAGATTATTTATTTATATAAAAGATTAAAAAATTATTAACTATATACAAAAACTATATAATAATTGTTTTGTGTACAAAATACATAAATCTTGGGCTAATAAAACTTGGACTCTTTTTATCGGCAAAGTTCTCTAAAAGAAACGCAACGACAAATTGCGTAAAATGTAAGGATAAGTAATTATCAATCAATCCGAAAGGATTATCTCGCATAAACTCCGAGCGCGCCTTTTAATTCAATCCGGAGGTAAGGCCGCGTCTGTAAAGACACACGTCTTACGAGTATGTATCGCTCTCGGAGGATTATACGCTCGCGTGACAAGGATCGTATCCCGTACTCCATGATACTTGCAGCCCGATTCGTGCAGCGCATTAGATACACACTTTGATATCAGCCCCGACAGCCCCGACCAGCCCTCCTCTCCCTTTCTCGCGTCCTTGCGCTCCTTTTTTCGTCCGTGTAATCGCTCACCGACTTCTTTTGCATTCTTCATTGCGTCGATGTGTCGACTCTCGAAAGCGACTCTTCGCAGATGAGGATTACGAACCGACAGCGAGAAGCAACAAAGTATTACGCTCGATATGACGTTGATAAAGTCATGAATAAATTAAAGGGATCTATAATTAATCCTGTTTTTCTGCAAAAATCTTTTTCCACAGACTAATGTAATATTGTGAATAATCAGGTCGCATGTTTCTTTTTTTTTTTTTAATAAAATAATACATAGTAAAATTAAAAAAATGTTTTACGAGAAATATATATATATATATATATATATATATATATTTTTAAATACTTAAGATTATACGTTATCTCATAGAAATAAACAAACAGTAAATAAATAATGAAAGCAGTTTTTTCTTGTTGCCGAAATGATGGATTCCACTTAGCCATGAAAGTAAAGCAAAAATAATTTATCTAATATTAAATAAATCATCGTACTAAATGAATCCATTCCGATATTATCGCAGTTTCGAGAAATTTTATTGATTTTTTGCGCGCTGATAATGACGCGCTGAGCAATTCACGATGGCCGAACAATGCGAATGTCGATCGGCGCGATGCAATCTGCAAATTTGACTGCGAATCGTGCATGCAAATCGACAAGTCGACAAGAAAAGATATCTCGCGCGATGTACGCTCAAACATTTAAAACAGTATTTCTCTCTCTCTCTCTCTCTCTCTCTCTTCCTCTCTTTCCCGCCCTTCTTCGAGAGCGATCATCGATCGTCGATACAATCAATAAACCTGATTGTGAATCACTTAGCGGCGTTGTTCATCGCGCGGATACTCTCTCGATCCGCTTCGGCCCCAGAGACGAGATCCGAGAGAGAGAGAGAGAGAGAGAGAGAGAAATGGTATGAGAGAGGAATCGAGATAGATATACATATTATATACGTGTGCAGCGAGGGACGGGGGTGGCGGGGAAGGGGAGGGGACGCAGAGAGGAGGGGTAGGCAGGACCCATTAGGCTAATCCCTCGTCGGCGGCCGAAGCCAAAGGAGCGGAATAAGAAGGAATAAGAAAGCCACAGGCTACGTGTCATTCCTGCATCGCCTGCCGACACCTATACCCCGACCGACACCTCCGCCATAGTACGAGTATATCCGTTCAGAGGTGCTCCCTATCACGATTGCCCTCGCTTCCTATTCCGCGCGTGCGAAATAAACTCGTTCCTAAGTTATTCCATCGCACGCGGCCGATTACCTCCCCTCCCTCCCCTCCCCGCAGTGATAATAATTCCGCCTTATCTGCTCGTGGAAAAGCGAGACGACGCAGTATCAGAAGTGGTCGAATATTTGACAACGCGAGATAGATTTGATCGGCGGTATAATTTCAGCGAGATTCTTATAGAAATTATCAATAATTTGAATTTACATCTAATGATTCTGAATTTTTATTAAATTTATTATAAATTAAAATTAAAATTGAAGAGATAATTAGCGGATATTTTTTTTACACATATGTCAGATTAAATCCTCTTTTATCATATGTTCTTAAATATAATTCTGGTTATGGAATTATTTTACGTTTCAATTTAATTATAATTTCGTGGAAACTTTTACTGAAATTATCAATAATTTAAATTTATGTCTTATAATTTTGAATTTTTATCAAAATAGATATAAAATTAAAATTAAAGTGAAAAAAAATAATTAGCTCAGATATGCCAAGCAAAATTCTCTTCTCTCATATATTTTTGAATATAATTCTGGTTATGAATTATTTTAGTTAATGAATTTCCGTGGAAAGTATCCACTTTCTAACGGCACTCGCGATATTTTAATAGCAGTTTAAGTGTTTCTTCGCGTTTGATAGTAATGGCAGGAAGTCGTAAAAAGCCGCGTCCATTTCGGCGTTTATTTATTTTTACGGCATGTAAAAGGCGACCGCTTTTGTCTCGAAAATTCACATTAGCGGTGCGGCGGCGCGGACAAATTACATCTTTAAATTCAGTCGATCGACGTTAATCAATTTTATTGACCGCGAAAGCGGTTAATGACGAATAAACAGCAGTGCGAATGAGAGCCGAATGCGTACCCGCTCGTTAAATAATTATTCATTTTTGTATAAAGATTCAGCGTGCACAAGGACGAGCGGGTGAGACGCGCGGACGAGATTTCTATCATCGTAATTTTGGGGGAAAAAAATTACGAAGCGCGTGCGGCAGTTACATATCGCCGAGTCGTGCATAATTAACCGTGCCGAAGGAGATACGCATCTGTAATTGACGGTTTCGCGATTTACCCGGATTGCGCGATAACATTTCCTCAGAGGCGCCTTTTCATTGGCGAAATTCACGCCTGATTCTTAATTATGGTTTTCTCGAAATTTATCGAGTGCTTCTGGTTATTTATGAGCGCGCGATATTTTTATTGCCTTCCCCATTCACGCATTCCGATTTTACTTCACTCTAATTTTTTATTCGAATTCTCCACGACGCTAAACATCACGATCGCACGCATGCGCGGCACAAAAAATCATTTCCGTTCTCGATTAGATTAATTAAAAGAAGAATCTCGGGTAATCGGCGGAGGGAGCCGGGAATGAGCACCACTGTCGACGTGTGGCAGGCGGTCCGTTTGATCTCCGCGGGACCTTCGTGGGGCCTCTGGGCCTTGAAGGCCCTCCTCTTGCCTCTTGGCTCTTTCCTCACATTCTCGATGGTCCGCGATCGAAGGATCTTTTCTCGACCCCGGCAGCGTCCTCTCGCCGGCCTGACTTTTTAAGACTTTGGGACACCTGTACCGCTAATTCCTCCGTGTCTACCTGTATCAATCACTAAAACAGATTCCCGCTTCGCGCTCATAACAACTGACTGATCGTGTATGCCCACAAATAATCTGGATTAGGAATCGAGTTATTTCGTCAAAGTGACATGGGGATCTGGATCGAGAAAAATCAATGTGACAGGCATATTCGTGTAATCAAAATTGTGTCTAATATAAAATTATTTACGAATTGTTGTGATTATAGTATTCATAAAGAGATTATCATATTTCTAATTTATCATATTATTAATATATTAGATCTTACAAATTTTATTATTTATATTTTTGATTTATTTTAAAATAATATTTAATTCATGCAGGACACAATTTAATGATGCAGAATAAAATGCATTTTTCATTATCTATAAAATCCGAGAGCTCTGAAATTACGATAAGAAAATTATATACAGAATTAATTCGTTATCCAAGGAATATATATTTGAGAAAATTTGTACGCGATTATTTTTGTACACCAAAAATATTATAGATGACAGCCCCGAGATATCTTCGAATAATCAGGCGGGACGCATCTTATGCGAAACCGTCTCGGAAATCTCGGAAGGAGGAAGACGACGACGACGAGTCGGGATGGAAAGAAGCGGGATAAATATCCCGCGTCCTGTAAGATATTGACACTTCTGTAATCCGTTTGTCGGACGTGTGGGCAACCTGGCTAATCCCGCTTACGCCCACCGGAGATTAAATCCCGCCGGTCCCCGATACCGGCCTCGTTCAGACTAACTTCGGTCTCTAACAACGAAGGCGAAAGCAAAAGACGCTTAAGGGGGCTCGCGTATATATATATATATATATATATATATATATATATATATATATATTTACGCCTGCGTACGTCAAACGGAGGTCCACAGGCGGAGGTTAAAAGCTCTTGATGCTCGATCCTCGAGACGATGGATCGCGCGCGCGATTCTCTCTCTCTCTCTATTTTTTTTATCTTTCTCTCCTGCGTTCCATATATTTCTCGCGCCCGATATCGTGCGCCGGCACGGCGCGGCGCGCTTTGCTATTGGGTCTGCCGCGCGGACTTCTTCCTCTGCTGCTGACAGCCTAAAAGGGTAATTAACCCTTCGACTGTCTGACGTGTGAGAACTTTACGCGGCTTTCGGGCGTTTGCTCGTTTTATTTTCGCGATAACGATCGAGCGAAGCGATATTTAAATCGGATGAGAACTCTTTCTCTCTTATATCGATTTAGCGTTCAGAATTTATCCTGCAGAAAGTAATTCAGAATATAAATGGTGATAAGTGTGTTGTTAGAGAGGACTGTGGGAAGAATTTAGACTCACCGCCGCCTAATATGCCATTGATGGTGTAATCCTTCTTTCCGTCATCCCCTGGTCGTCCACCTCGAAGAAGTCTGCTGATGGAGCTTACGCTTGGCGGATCTGAGAAACCCTCCTATATGCAAACCAGATTCATTAAAACTGCATATAATGTGATTTAAGGATTTTTTGGCTGTATACAATAGTAGGAAAAAACTGTCAAAATTTTTAAAGAGACATATTTCTTACGTTTATATTGTTTGAAAAATCAAATAAATAAAATCAAATCAAATAAATGAAATAAAAATAAAATCAAATAACTAAAATCTGGATTATAAGAAGAATTAAAATATCACCAAATAATATAGTTTTTAACGTCTTCGTAAAAGAAAATAATTATAATTAATATCTTTCCCAATTTATGACAAAAACGTGATCGTGAGATTTTAGTCCCTAAAATTAACTATAAGAAACAAAAAAAAAGAAAAACGAATAATTTGCAGAAAGAGAGAAAGAAATAATATTTGAGATAATATTTTTCTACAATTTTTAGTAAATAATTTTTAAATGAATAAATGGATCTAAAGTTTTACACAAATATTTTTAAAAATCTTCTTACATATGTGAAAATTTTTATTTTGTTGGCAATGTTTTTTCCTTGTCAAATTTGTTTTACACAAAAAAATGTAGTAGAACGGTGTACAAAATTTTCATGCTTTTATTAATGCTTTGACATATGACACATACATCATACATCCTTAAGATTAGTGCGAGTTAATTCAACCTCAATTGTTTTTTAGAAATAGAATTAAAACAATTAAAATTATTCAATGCGGAACTAAGGATTTCTTCCCGCCAAAAATTTCTCAGCCAAGAAAATAAATCCGAGATTATATTATGATAACGGATTATGAAAAAAAAAAAAGATGGTTCTCTTGTACTCGCCCCTATCTTTGTCTCTTGTTTCTATATATTAATTCAACTCGCATAAAAATACTCGCAATTTCCCAGATAGTGATTGCTAGGTTTACGTAAAGTTTCGCACATTTCCGTCTCGATCGAACGTTCGCCTCTTCGCTCCTAGATACCAGCAAATGCGAATTGATTGATCGTAGAATTATGTGTATCATTCGATCCGCGTGTGGCATTTGCAACTGCAGACTACTGCACTACAATTTGGCGCGATTATTTTCTCATGTCGGCATATACATTTGCGCCGTCGAGATTCAACGTTATTACATATTGTAGTACGTCGGAACCGTTACACGCGCGTTCACCACAACAGGATACTTTCGCGAATCCAGGTTGCTCGGCGTCCGATCACGAAATGAAAGCTGCGAATAATCGTGAAAATCGAAAGCAATCTTTCAAAAAGCGACGATCAGATTTTTTTGCGCAGTTACTGAAGATGATGTGAACGATAATCTTGAACCTCTAAGCGAATCGGTCATTCGAGGTATGGCATAAAAAGATCTGTTTTTTTTTTTTGTAAGAAATAAAATAAACATTAATTTAAAAGCACAAATTTACACATACATACATGATGATTTTGAGGAAGAAAATTTGTTATAAATGGGATTTTTTTTTTTCGCTTTAATCATTGTAACTTTTTTATGATTTCTTTTATATACATAAAATAAAATCCTGCTCTGTATAATTATATCAGAAATAAATTAATTACGAAATCTAAACAGAATTACTGCTTAAACGACGAATATTTGTCATGTTCAAGATATACAATAATCTCAAGTATCTTGAAATAATATGAAAGTTTTGTGAATAGATGAATGTCCGCGCGATCGTTAATCAGTTTTTCATGATCGCATCCTAAGAAAGGAATTTCACTATTGAATATGAACAATGACCGCAAGTCCGTTATTCCGATTGTGCGAAGGACGGTTCTTCCTTAATTGCAATATTTCAGAATTCTTGTAACACACTTCAAGATTCTTGTAACATACAGACCGTTACGGTCTGAGAAAGCTTTGCAACAGATCACAGAGACGATAATCGCGTTGGACCATTAACTTCTTCAGAATAATTACAGTTTCAACGAGGTTAATAGTTGGCGATGGATGGTCACCGCAAGATGAGCGATCCTAATACCACAGTATGCCATACGGGAGTATAATAGCGCTCAAGGACTAAATAGTAGTACAACTCACATATATTATTTTTCTTGTTATAAATATGAAAGAAGAAAAAATTGTGCAAATTAGAAACTTGCACATTGCTTCCTCATAATTTTATTTTCTTCCACATTTTATTTTAGAAAAATTCAAAATCTCATAAAAAATAAACCTTTTCACCAAAATTCAATACTTTCAAAATCATCTCTTTAATGATATTCTATTCATGCGAAAACATTTAGCCCGATATCTCAAAATTTGGGGAAGTTAGAGCGTGCGCAGACATTTATTGAAAAATTCAAAATTTCATAAAAAAATAAATCCTTTCATCAATTCTCATTAAATATTAATCATCCTTTAATGATATTCTATTCGTGTGAAAATTTGCGGAAGTTAGTGCAACAACATTTTTTTTGAAAAATTCAAAATAAATATTTTTTTTAAATAAATATTTTTATAAAAAATAAATTCCTTCACCCATCCTAATCAAATTCAGTATCAACCAATCTTTAATGATACTTTGTTCATATAAAAAAATTTAGCCCCATATCTCAAAATTTGCGGAAGTTAGAGCAACCACTTCCTTTTTGTGCACATACACACATTTTGTAAAAATGTGGTTTTTCGACGTTTTACAACATTCTGAATTGGCATCAAAATTTGAAAAAAGATTTTCATGAAAACAAAGCTTCCTCTATAAGGAAGCAATATCTGTTAGCATAATAAATAAATAAATAAAGCACTTATTATAATATAAATCTTTTAAATTTGAAAAACCAAGTAAAAAAGTTGAACTCGCATTTTATTAACATTTAAAATGTTTCAAAATTCGATTTAAACATCAATCTTTGAAATAATAGGCTCATATATAACTGCAATATCATGATCAAGATCAAGATTACTCAAGTCGAGTCCATTTAACTGACATAATAGATTGAACGAGATATATTAGATGTAACTCGGATATAGAAAGTTTATTATAATGTTTCAAGATTTCTGCACATATCTCGTAATTTCATATCAAATATCATAAAGTTTCGCCACACGTCGTCATACCTCATCAGCATCGTCTCGCAAAGCCACGAAAATCTCCGTTCATACGCACGCGCCGATATCGATCGGCGTTATCAGTGGCGTGATCGCGACACGGCGGCGATCAAGTGCGTGCCAAACGATGCGATTCGCTAAAGAGAACGAGATAAATAAAGAAAGCGGGAGATGTAAGATCGAGTGAGCATTATCCCGCGAGCCGCAAGGTGAAAGAACTGCCTTTTGCCTTTGCCGAAGATTTAAAAGGAGGAAGAGCGTAGTGCAAGCGTGACAGAGAGCGGCGGCGTTTAGATAAAGAGAGAAGGGACGAGGCAGGGGTGATGGAAGAGGAAGAGAAAAAAAAGGAAAAGGGGGTCGTCGGTGTCGATCGCTATCTGCTGGATCGCCGATCTCAGAAACAATAACGATCCTTCTGTCGGTGGTGGCCGAGGCGTCGGGTCCCGGGCGATGACAGGAAAGAGAGAGAGAGAGAGAGACGAACGTGGACCCCGACGAGGCGGCTGGACGAGCGGGAGCGACGAGGAAGAGATACGCCTTGAGGGCCTCGGGGTCCAGGAACGCCTCCTTCCAACATTAAATGCCGTATTAATGCCGTCCACGACTGGCCTGCCTCCACAACTGCAGCGGCGTACGTGTTCTCGAAACCGTTTTTCTCGTCCTTCTCCACGACGGACGGCTCTCTCATCGTCCTCCCGTCTCGCTTCAGAAAAGTCGCCCACTCTCCTTCTCGAACGATGTTTTCGGCGATTCTCTTTCGCTTCTCAATAAATTCTTCTTTCGCCTCTCCGTCATTCGCTTTCCCCCGTTGCGCGTCAAAAGTAGTCTTGATATTGTCTTGTCTCGATATTCAAGATAAGATCAGTACAAGATTTTTAATTAGTTTTCAAGATCGTCAAGATTATTCGTTTTTAAAGAAATCTAAAATATGTATATTTAAATCATTACATTATACAGACTTGAAAAGTTTTATTTAATAAATAAAAATATTTATATTAACAAATTTAGAAACAATCAATAAACAATATAAAATTTCACACAATTATTCATCTGCACAAAACTTTGCACACACACATGTACGCAAGCATGTACATGCATATGTATATATATTCGTTATCTTTTTAAACACACGCATGTAGTATTTAAAAAAAATAAACAAACAATATCAATAGTAATAATAATTAGCTTAAATTATGATTATACATATATTATAAAGATTATATGTATTGTTATATATTACTTTTGAAGCAACTGTTAAATATTAGATAAAAATTGATAAAATCGTGACAAGGCAATATAAGACGAGATTTTTTCTTTCGTTCTCTTTCACATACATTCTTCCTTCTTTCTTTCCTCTGTACTCACTTTCGTTTTTTTTCTTTTCTTTTTTTTTGTATATCCCGGTAGTTTTTTTTCATAATCTCTCTCGCCTGTATTTTTGCATACGCACTCGTTCTCCTCGATTGATACGTTTTCTCCTTATTGTCGCTCTCGCGGCCGATGCGCATGATGTTTCTTTCGAGCGAGATTTATCTCTCTATCGAAAAGATCGCCCTCGGCAAGGGAGGGCGTTTCAGCATCGAAGCAAGGCGAGACTTCCTCCGTCGGAATTTCGCACGGTTTTGATTTGAGAACCGCCGTCGATCTTATCGCGGTGACACGTAAAGATATTCCAGATCCCGATAGCCGATACTTAAACTTGACTTTTGTTGCCTTGAGAGAGGAGTGCTACCGCGACGATTGAACGTGATGGATCAAATAAAAATAACACAAGCTTGGAATTAATCGTCAATCCTTCCCACGTACTTTGAAGAAATACATTAAAATTTTGAGGGATACTTGAAAAAAATTATCCCTATCTAAATTAATTTGCTCGTGAGTGTGTGTATATATATATATATATATATCAATGACACTCATTTCTTATTTTTTTTTTTTTATATTTTTCTTAATTTATAATTTATCAACACCTACGTTCAGCGAGACTCGTAATTAAATATTTTGTTAAACTTAGCACCGACATCACGTGGGTAATTAATCTTCGCTCTTTGCGGTAATATCTTCTTCCGTACGTGTACCACGATGATGTTTTTTTTATCTATAAAAAGACATCAAGGGATATACGTCGGGATTGGAGGTAATGCGGAAGAAATTATTCACGCGAAGGTTTATTTGTGTGTATGCGTGTGTGCGCGTGCGTATACGTTTGTGCGTGCATGCTCGAAAATCGAGACGCGGAGGTGTTACGCCAATGAGGCGTGGGTGTAGACGGCGGTCAGTAACGTATTAAAGGACACGCGAGTTGCCCGCGGCCGCTCACGTACCCCGCCGTTCGCCTCGTGCACAAGATTAAAAAGCCCCATTGAGTATGATTCCCGAGAGAGATAGAGAGTAGCCGCGCGCGGAAAACATCCGTGTTCGATTGAGGGATCGAGCGATGGCTCGCGGGATTTTCATCCGTGGAAAAATGCCCGCATGATCGGAATAATGAATCGCGGTTTCAAAAAGCGAATTCGAGAGACGCAAGTGTCAAAGATATTTGAAATATTTTTACACGACTTGCATACATGGTTTGTCCATCTTTGTGGTAATAAATTTTAATTACACTCTTGGTACAATTAAGATTATATATTTTTTTTAATTACATTCTTGATATTATTATATAGTTTTGTTTTTTAATTCTATATATTTTTCTTAATTATCAATGCCTTTTAATTTCCATTGAAAATATTTTATCTTCCTGGCTTTCACTATAATTTGCATCAAATTTATATATGAAATCGTATGACAATTATTATTGAAATATTACCGTATTTCTACGTTTTATTGTTTTATTAATACGAGACTTTTACAAGGCATTAATTTCTTTTTTACTTTATTTAAATAATTAAAGTGAAAAAATAATCTAAAAAAATTTAATATTCAAATCATAATTTTTACCTTCATAAGTTTGTCTCTGATCTCCCAGGAGAATATTCCGGGATTGTCTCTCTTCAATTCCTCGATCCTCGCCTCGACTTCCGGCGTGGCTACGCGCGGTTTGCTACCACCAATTACGCCCGGACGAATGGATCCAGTTTCTTGATAACGATTCAGGATTTTCGAGACACAACCGTGTGAGACGCGGAGTTGTCTGGAGATCACGCAAGGACGGACCCCGGCGGCGGCCATTTCTACGATTTTCAGACGGATATGATTTGGGAGAGGTCGCCCGTTGATAAAGACCCCTCCTAGCTGATTCATTCGGCCTTGTCCTGCAAGAAATAATCGAAACATTAGTAGATCTTAACGATTATTCCGTGTCGTGACTATTAAAATAATAAAAATATAAAAATGAATTATTAAAATTAATTTAAGACATACATCGCGCAATCTGAAATATTTCAAAATAGATATTCTCCTAACTTTACTTAGGCATCACACACAGGATTAAGAAAATTGTTAACAATCTGTGTGCATTGAAAAATATTCAATCTTTTGCGTTGCAAATGTCAAACGATAACAAATGTTTATTTTTTTTTTAAATAAAAATTGCGAAAATATTCTCTACAAATAATCATAACTCGTTTTTGTTGAAAAACGCGATGAAGGTGACGAAGGAACCGTGGAGAGGGTGGGATGGGGTGGGGGGAGGACGGGAGAGGGGAGGAAAAAAGCGGTCTCGTGGAAGGTCTTGTAAAGCGCAATTGCGGTGATTGGGCTTGAAATTAGCGGCGGAATCGGACTGGGGCGCAAACATGAAATCAGATAACAGGATGGCGAGCAGGAGCACAAGGAGAGAGGATACCAAAAACACGGCTAACAGCCGTAAAATTGAAGAAGTTATGCGCGCGAGGAGGCGTGCACCAGGCCGTTTCCAGCACTAACGAGTATAGAGTCGGATCGTTAGTCGAATTAGCCACCCTTTCTGTACGTGACATTAGCTCCCGTATCATCAGGCCCCGGGTAAGTGCGCACGCGGTGCTGCACGCGTAATTACTATGTTTACGCATTACGGACGCTCCGTGTACACACAACGGGAGACGGGCAATTATAATAATGGCTGTTCGACCGCGTGCCACGCCGCGACGGAATGTCTCATTGTCGCCGGATCATTTTCGATCACCCGGGGTCCTCTTTCGAGAGAATTCGAATTAGTTTTTTTTTTTCAGCCTTCGTGCGCGCGCGCATACAACGAAATAGTAATCGTCATCAACACGTTCGTCACGTTGACGTGAACGGCTCTCGGCACATCCATTTCAGACCACGTGCGTTCTTGCCTGGCTCTTGCGTGCGACAAAAATGTGTACTATGTTAATTGAAAGAGTTTTTCTGTTCAGCTACTCTAATAAATGTACGAACATGATTATAAGAATACTTTTTTTATGAAACTTACTTTTTATTATAATTTTTTAGAAAACTTAAAGATTAACGTGTTTTCTTATGTTTATTTTTATTTTTATAATTATCTTGTTGTTATAATTATCTCTATCCGATCAATAAAGCATAGTAAATTTTGCACTTTGTTTGGCTAATATTTTTAACATAATAATCTTTTCAAATTAAGCGTCTAATTTCTCTTTTCATTTGTCGAATTACAATTGATTAGCATAGATCTTTTAAACAGTGTTATTAATCATAAGCTATATATTACACATATATATATATATATATATATATATATATATAGTCTATTGAGTTTTAATGAACTGGTTGATTATCTGTTTGGCGAATACATCGTCTTGCACACACTATACACACACACACACACACACGCACAAGAAAACATGATCACGTTCTACACAAGGGAACATTGTGTCATGCCTATTGATAAATATCCATATCCAATACAGAGCACGATAATAATCAAATGTAAATTTGTCTTACTCAATTTCGAAGGGACCTCGCATTAAAGATGAATATCAATTAAAACGCAGCGAAGGGGAATGTTTAATATGCGGCTAGCAAAGGCGCGTTACCATTTAATTTACGACGGGGTCGTTTCGCTCTGGACAGGATTGATTTATCAAAATCACACGGCGGTGCAATCGATCGAATGTGTGTTAATGGCGATCGTGACTGAATTTAATTATCGTCTTAATAAGCGAGTACAGGACGATTAAGCGGCCACATTGTTACCGACGCCAGTGTTGCGTAAATTATTTAATCGCAGTAATGGGATTTTCAAATGTGACGATTAACGTCAGTGTAATTCGCCGCAAATGCACCCTTTTACGCGAGCTGTTATTATATCGTCGCAGATAAGATCTGAGAATCGCTATTAAGAAATGCAAATCGCAAAACTATTTCCATTAGAATATCTATGCATTATAATCATTTCGAATTGTATTTGAGCAGCGTAATTATAATGTGTTTAATTAATTTAGTTAAAAAAAATTTAATAATTCACGCAAGCAATAATAATATTCCTACTTTAACCTTTCAAGAACACTCGCTCCTCCTTGTTCCTCCTTGTTAAATCCGTTAAAGTAATAAAAGATTTAATATTTTTGCAAATTCTTATCTTACTCGCAAAAAGCAATTTTTTTTTTGTAAATCTTAATTTGAAATTTTTAAATATTGATTTGTGAAATATTTCTCTGTTCAATTTTTTTAATAAAGTCTCGTTTATAAAAACGAAAAATGACATTTTGATTATCTTCAACTGTCATTCTACTAATCAAACTCTGTTTTCTGTTTTAGATCGATAATGATTTGCATAGAGATCATTCGTGCAGTGCAATTTTGATCGTGTGAGACACGAACCAACCTTGGAACGGATATCCGCCGAAGATGGGCCTCATTCCGCTGGTGACATCCATGCCGCCGGCCGTGATCCTTGCTGCGTTACTCGACACTGGCACACACTGACCGGAAACTTCACTTTTGCCACTTTTACGCCGAGAAGCGCGCGTCCCTTGCACTCGCCACTCGCCTCAGAAGGAAAAGACTCTTTGTCTAGCATCCAGATTCGAAGAGAGAAGTGGTCGCGCGTAGATCCAGGTAGAGTGATTCCAGGTAGACGTAGAGGCCGAGTAGGATCGCGCAGGAAGGATGAAGAGAAAAAATGGAAAAAAAGAAACAAAGAGAAAAAGAGAGGGAGAGAGAGAGAGAGAGAGAGAAGAAGGCAAGAAAGAGACAAATAAAACGCCTTCGTTTTGCAGGGGGTTAAAAACGACGCGAAGCTGCCACGGCGATGCTCGAAGACGGGGGCGACGTCGCGATCGCGCACGTTCCTGAATCGGGAAACAAGAAAACGAATCGGCAAGCACGCGTTGCTTTCGTTGCGAGGGGTACTGCGGCAATAACGTGTCAGCTGTGGGGTACCGGGTGTCTCGTGTGTCTCTCCCTCGAGAGAGAGCACCGAGGGGGGCTCTCTCTCCCGAACGTCGTATCGGAGGGTGGAAGGGGGAAGGGGGGGAGAGGGGGAGGGGGCCCTCACGCTGGTCTCTCGCTGGGACTCATGATACCAACGAGGTCCCACTGTTGGATACGCCCTACCTACGTTGGTTGGCAAACGAATACCTCACAATGGGCGGCTCTGCCCATGAGGCCGCCCATGGAACGTGTTTCTGTGTATATCGTCTCAGAGGATTGCATCGCGTGTATCGCTACTCGACTGATACGTGTATGCTACCAACGATGGTAGTACGGTCAGTCAAGTGATTGCTGATCGTAAAGTCAATTTTGGGTGAAGCGCGTCGCCTTCGACGCGAGCTTAAATCCTGAGTATAGTGGAGTAACGTGAATATTCTCAGATTAAAAATAATACATGCAATATCTTTGAGATAATGGACCAAATAATAAAACGAATGCCAAGTTATTTTTTTAATTATTATTGTAACATTCTCTGGAAAATCGTTTTCCTTTCTTTACTGTCTTCTGCAATTTATATAATTTATATAAATGTAATATATAATTACCTTAATTTAATATAAATATTTAAATTAATAATATTAATATAAAAATTGTCTAAAAATCTCTAATAATTGCAAATGATGCATACATTAGGAACGACGCTCATCATCTCTCATCTTCTCATCTAACAACCAGGATGCACCCTCTCAAGAGATATGGCAAGACAAAATGGAAAGCAATAAATGGAGACAAAACTATCACAGCATGCAGGAGGTATTACTCGAGGATTGCTTCTGAACAATACAAGATTTTTCTTGGCTTACCAATAGCCTGTCACAAATTAACTTGCGACAGTATTTCCTATTGCACTCTTCGAAAGCATCCACCGGCGTCGTGTTCGCTCGAAATGACGGAATATTTATGGCCCGAAAATATAACTATCCGAGAATAAAATTGTAATGAACGTATGATGGGGTCCCGTATAAATTTTTACTAAGAGCAGGGGCTCCATAAACGCGTATATACTTCTGTAAATCTTCTCACACGGTAGCGAAATCTCGGCAAGTCAAAGCTTGTGAGAGCGGCGGGGGGTCCTGTGGGATTCACCGGAACAAGCGCTTCCTTCTGTGAGGGATTCTCTCGAGATATTTTTTTTCCACTGCGAAGAACAAGAAGTCACGAAAAAAAAAAAGAACCCGCCGGCTACAAATATTGTCCGCCACGTTTCGTCGGTCGGAGAATCGGTCAAAGATTTACGATTGATCAGCAAAACGCAAAAATCATTTCAAATAACGTCTCCTTCGCTTTCAATGAATTTGCAAATAAAATTTTTTAGTGGAAATTTAATTGATAACACTACATTGTTACAATACATAAATTTGCAATAATATAATTTATATTATAAATAATATAATATATTAATAACAATGTAATTTATATTAAAATATATATATAATGTATCGGAAAAAATACAAAATTTTAAGATAAAGTATCTATATATACGAAGAATTATAAATTAAATAATTGTCTTTTTGCACTACCGAACGAATAAATCTGTTATAACAAAAAAATGTTTTTTTATAATTGTTTATATAACATTCTATATGGCATTGATGTTATAAATTTATATACGTTTTGTAAAATTAAAAGTTATATTGTATATATCTATATTTGTAACAGCAATATATATATATATATATATATATATATATATATATATATATATCCTTTTTCAAAAAATAATTATATTTTAAAACATTAGAAATTATTGATATTATACATACGGTCCACATCCATTTTAATTGTTTATTTACAAGACATCTTTTAAATAAAAGAGAACTTGTCGGTTTCCAAATCCGTGCAATTTTATAACAGAGAGTTAAGACAGTTCCGCTTTTATCGTTAATGCACCGTTTCATCCATCAATTTAGCCTGCCGTTAACAAGGATTTTTGACAAACATCCGATTGAACGTGCGCTACCGACCCGGGGGGTTCGTCGAAAAATGCATTTATATGACAATTAGCCGGCCGAAAAGAGCGTGACATCGCGAAGAAAGAAGTGTTGCAAAGTCGGATTCGTTTCGTGCGCTTCCCGGCCGAGCGTAGACAAACCCGGTCTCAATATTTCCGTGTCGGGCATTTTTTTCGTGCTTTGTCTAGGAACTGGTAAATCGTGCGTGAAGTGTAGTCGAGTGGGCACTCTGGATCACCAGTGGTCCCCGCGGGAAAAGGTTCCGGCTCGATTGGTCCTCGCGACAAGGTTGCACGGACGGGAAAGGATCGTAGACGAAGAGGCAGGTCTCGGGTGGCAACGCTCTAATGCGGAAGAAATTGATTAGCCGATTTCGAAGTCTCGTGAGGATGAAAATCCGTCGGATTTAGCCTTTTGTGGAAAGGCGGATGTTTTTCTCGCAATCGATGTCTCGTTTAAAATTGAATTTCTCGCTGTAACAGAAGGGCGCTCGTTTTTCATCCCTTTTCTATTACCGATCAGTAGGATGATCCAGTATCTTTCGATCGGAAAGTGCTAAAAAAAAAAATCTTTTAAACTCTTCATTGTCGAATCTAAGTTTGTCGCAGAAATTGAGCTTCACGCAAATAAAGACGTCTAATGTCCGCAAATTGTTTATTTTTTACATTTTAATTAATAACTAATTTAGTTTTAATTTAGTTTGGACTTTTAATACATTATATATATAAATATGAGTATACGCTTATGGAAAATTGAAATTTTTAAAAGGAAAAATCAATGTAACGGCTAAAAAAGGGCTATTTTAAAAATTGTTTTTCTAAATAATAATTTTTTTTTTAATCATTTATTAACATGACAAAATATAGAATTTAAATTGTAGCTATAAATATTAGCTATTGTAGCTATAAATATTAATATCTTTTAACAAAAATTTCATAAAAAGTAATTCAAATTATGTACTCTGTGATGTGATTAAAAAAAAAAAAAAAACAATCATTTACCAGAAAAAGAATTCTTAAAAATAATCCTTTTTTTTATTTGCAAGTTTAATAAAACTCTCGCGTGAATTTATATACCCATACAAAGTATATCCATCAGTGTTGCCCAGAATCAAAAATAGATGCCGAGAGGACGGCGTTTTTTTCACTAAACGCACACAAGTTTGATCAGGAGTTCGCTATTACGACAGATGCCGCATTGAAATTTTTATCCTCTCCGCTGTAATCTGCTTCCGCGCGCTCCGCTCTCGGCGCAGGCGAGAAAGCGCGAGAGTTAGTTACCCGCGAATAAGGAATCCTCAGTGAATATATATATATATATATATATATATATATATATATATATATATATATAGTGGCCGATTGAAACCGATCGCGCGGTTAAACCGCATGGCGATTAAAACCTCCTGCATATAACTGCGTGATCACAAAGCGCACAGGTCTCACGTAAGCCGATACTTCTTCAACGCGAGAGGCAGCCGAGGGATTCAAGGCTCCGACCGAAATAACAAAGGAAAAGAGAAAAAAAAATAGGTAAAAGAAAAGAGAAGAGAGGAGACAGGAAGATGAAGAGGAAGCGACCAGCGAGGGGGAGGGGGGGGAGGGGATGGGGACGAAGAGGCCAGAGCATTTAGGAGCACCTCGCGACGTCGTTCTCGCTGCAGTTCTCGATTTCCGAGGGCAGTGCCCACTAAACGTCCGCATTAAAAATTCTAATGGGCAAAGGGCGGGGAGGGGGATGGGGGGGCCCACTGCGCGTCGTGTACCCGAAGCTTTCTCACCTAGTTTAACATAACAACGGGCCACGGTTGGAAAAGTCCGAAGAAATTCGTTCATCGCGCTCTCTCTCTCTCTCTCTCTCTCTCTCTCTCTCTCGTATCCCATATGGGTATCGTGCTTGTATGTATATGCGTGTGCACGCGCGTGTATGTATTGGTAAGCGGTGCGGGCCGCGCCGCAGGCGTCTTTGACAACGAGACTGATGTCGGCGTATCACTCATCAAGATTTATCGGGACTTAGACTAATTGCCGCTTTTAATAGAAATTCGTGCGCGCCGGGATCGACGGAACGTGACGGAGCGCGTCGTCGGGCGGGCGGGAAGGAAAGGGGTCCCCCGGGCCCCATCAAAGGAACGCCCGAAATTGTTTTGCATTCTACGCTCGAATTCGTGGGTGGACGATCGATGACCTCGAGTCATTTCTTTCCAGTAATTGAATTGGAATCTTATTAGGCACTTGAAGTTTCTATGAGAGGTGTCGGCGCGAACATGAATATTCGTCTCCTGAATAATTCGATGATTATTTTATCGAGTTTATATACAAGAGATCGTGACGTAAGATGCGGCATGAAGGATTAGACATATTTTTGATAGGAATCGCCATATGCTTACATCAATACTTGAACTTTAAATAATTTTCTCTGTGTATTTTTTCGATTATATAAATTTAAATTTGAAGCTTTTTATTTTTTATACAGAGTATTTCTAAATAAGAGCGAAAAATTTTAGGAAGTAATTTTTTGTTGATAAGGAAAGGTGATCTTTTAAATAAACGTATACTTCTATATTCCTCTCTGAGGAATTACACTCCTCCAAAAGAGAAGTAAAAATTAGATTTTCTTTTAAATTATAATTTTTATTCTAAACTTCAACTCGAAATCTATGCCATTTAATATAGTGCTGTGCGTAATAATGTACTTTATTTATTTTTTTCTTAAAGACTATTAATTTTACAAAAAATATAAAATAAATAAAAAAGTTTCCAAAGGATTCAAGCTTTATAACACAGATTTTTAGATGATCATATTCCTATCCGTTAAAAAATTGTAATAAAAAATTGAATAAAGATTAGTTTCATCCCCTTATACGGGAAGATTGAAAAATTATTAATAAGTGTTCTTTCTACCAGTGGAAAATGTTTATCAAATTTCGTTCTTCTAACTTATTCAAAATTTGAAAAGGAATAAAAAATAAATTTTTACCTCCCCCTTGGGAGGAATGTAACTCTCAGAGTGGATTATATATATAGGAGTATAAAGTTTATACGAAAGACTCGCCCTTAATTTTTGACGACGGAAGAATCATCTCCTAAAATTTTTTGCACTTATTTAGAAACACCCTATATATTCGCTATGTTTTCCTTATATATTCTACACACTTTATTTTCTTTTTGTCATCCCATCTAAAACAATTTTTACAATAGACATGAAGAGGACGAAAACTCGCGCGTGTTTCGAAGGATGGCACGGTGTAAATAAATTACGGTACCTTCTCTAGGAAAAACGTTTTAATTATGCACATTGTGTGGTGTTTAACATCGGGGAAAGTGCGAGTCTTCCGTGGGGGGAGGCGGGGTGGGGGGTGGAGGGAAGGGATTACCGGCTGAATAGACATCCACGAAAACTGTGGTTTTAGTCCGTGTCCCGTGTCTTCTTTCTTTAACCGCGACCCAAACCTCGTTAGACTAACAAATGCCCCAAATATCTTTCCTGATCACCTTATTGAACGGATGAATGCGTGCTTTGCATAACTTTAGAACTGGGCCATTGCCGTCAAACGACCACCCGGTATTTAACGCCGTTGCAAGAAAGAGGTGGCTTTTTAAATGCCTTCCGCGAGCGGCCAGAATTTATGCAGAATCCACCGTTCGCTGTGCTTGACGTATTATCTACGACAGGGTAAATTATTGATATTAAGGGGGCCGCACGGTTCTCCGACATTCTCCAAGGGCGCGCAACCGCGAGCTTCGATATGCTCGATAAAGGTTTGCTAGAATTGTTTTGAAAGAATAGACAATTAGGAGCGGATGGAATTTTGCTTTCCTGGTAATTATTTCGATCATATATATCAGAGTCAGATATTAATTATAATATTAAATGTTAGCCATATATTCGATTATTTCTGACATTGTTATTGTAACATAAACATCAAGAACATTTATTTTTGTAGCCCTTATATTCGTTAACAACGAACATGTCATTAGCAAGCGTCAATCTGTGTGGTGTGGCGTAATAATATAAATAAATTTGCATCTGCAAATTTATTAATTTTTTTTGCCAAGATTATAATTGGTAAGGGCTAGTCTGGCTCGCTTTAGCACCGTCAGATGACGAGGAACGTCTCGAAAACGCGGTTTTTACGGCAGAAATTGCCGCACGGTATAATGCGACGTCACATAATTTACGTAAAATTTGGCGATAAGTTCTCGCCCCATAGAAGGCGGCTGGATCCGAGACGCGGCACCTTTGAGAGAATTAGTCTTATTGGGCACAAAATTGGAACAGAAGGCCTCCCTGACCTCGCCTCGCATAGGCCACACGGTCCATGCGGCGTATGGGGACCCATAAGGTTCACGGCTCGTAAGGCCAGTCAGAGAGACAGACAGATACGAGATAAGGAGAGAGAAAGAGAGGAAGAGAGAGAGAGAGAGAGAGAGAGAGAGAAAGAGATGCGTTCGCGTATAACGAGCTAAATTATGTTCATACTCAGCCGCACACACTGCTCCGAGATTTTCGAAATGCATAGTTTGCAAGCCGCGAACGAGGCCCTCCCCCCTTCCCCCCTACATGCATAGAACACTTCTCTCGCCTCCCCTCTTTTACTTCCCGTCGACTTTCCGACGCGCAAGGAACACCCACGATATTCGAGGTATTGACTACGGTTAAACGCATGATTGATAGATCCCACGACTCGAGCCATCTGGGAGAATTCTTCGTCGATCTTTCGTCAGAGAATCAATGCAGAGTAGACTTAAGATTTTTCCAAGATTCCTCAGGGATTCCTAAAATGTCATTTATCAATCTACTATAATTTAGATATTAAACTTCCGAACTTTGCTACTTTATTTTCGTGATTAGAAAAATATCTAAATATTTAAAAGTTTCTTGCTTTTGCGATAGTTTATTATTATAGCGTTATTTAAAAAAAAAAAAAACTGGTTACCGACTTTTTTTAAGGTATTATTAATACGAGTAACGAATTATTATAGTGAAGTCGTTTGAAAAAAATTATCATATCATAAGTAGAATTTGAATTTTGTAAAATAAATAATCAACTGATTTTTAATAAAAGGGAAACTTTATATATGGAGTTTAAATCCATTGCACTTTATCTGTCATATTAAAATTGAATAATTAAATTTTAAATTTATTTTTATTTTTTTTTTTTTAATAAATTGAAGGAATTTTATTATATCTATGAATGATTGGATAAGATCTTAATAATTCTAAAGAGAAATTTAAGAAAAATAAATTTATAAATATTCATTTAGAAGATAAAACTTCTAAAATTAAATATATTATATTAAATTAAATTAAAATTAAATTAAAATATATAAAATTGAATTAAAATTAAAATATATTAAAAAAATTAATTTATACATAATACAAATTACATTCGTTTAATCCAATTTTAGCAAAATAGCCAGCGAAATGTCATGTTTAAATAACGAAGTCTCGATTTTAGAGAGTTCCTGTACGCTTTATGCACAATCCTAAGAGGGCTCAAAAAATATTTATAGCACGTAGTGAGGCAAAAACAAGAGTACTTTATGAAGCTTTCGCAATTACGCGAATAGACTGATGTGGCGCCAGTCCAGGAGGTCGACTTGAACTCCACCAGCGCGGTAGCAACGTTTCTCGCGTAAATCCGTAATAAGCAATGGGCATTCGGTCTCGCGCATAACTTACGCACGGTAAAATACGCAACGACCCTTGACATCCTGCATATCTTGTGATTGCGAAGAAACGATCTCCCCAACTTATTCCGCAAACCGCCCATGTACTTGGCATCTCCATAACGTTTACTATCGTAAAGGTAATCTCATCTCATCTGATGCGTTGATTATTTCCGAACATATTCCCGCAGAAAGCATTTTTTATATTATTTATTTATATTATATTTTTTTAATTATAATTTTTTATTTAATTTTAATATCTTTTTATATGTAAATTTAATAATTGTAAGAAAAGATATAATTTTTGTTTTGTATTTTAGATATTATTTTAAAAATACTTATATAAGGTAACTCGGGGGATGGTGCCATGTCTGGTAAAATGCCACTTTTTGTTTTTTTCGCACGATAAGGATTCCACTAATTTACTTAGCTGATAGAGTTTGACAGATTGACTTTACGCTATATTTTTAAATTAATCAAAATAAATTAGAAAAATATCTAAAATTCTAAAAATTACGATGGCATCTATTATACATTTGTAAAAAATTTTCCGTTATTACTATTAAAAGGATAAAAAATCAATTGCTTTCTAATTATAACCAAATACAAACACAATGACAATACTTTCGATACGCTTTATTCTCTTTTGCTCGTAATTAATAATTACAAAAATATTCCCTTCCAAAGTTAGATATGACATCTTCCCCCGAGTTACCCCATATAATGTATCTAAAAATTTATATTTTCAAGAGCGCCTCTCTCTTCGAAGTGTAGCCGGTGTGCCAAGTTTCGCGCGCCCCTGCACGCGTCCTCTCGGTCGCCGAGGAAGGGAGGAAAGCCGCAAAAGGAACAAGAAAGGGAAACGGTAATACGGCATATCGGCATACACGCGTGGCTATAAAGGTACTTGGGTAATGGGCTCGGCCCGGCCCGACAAAGGGCTTTATTTAAATAACTCGCGGCAAGCACGACGGACCATTCTCAAATCCGGAGACGTGCGAGCGATATTGCCGCGCGTCGCGTCTCGCTGTTACTTGAGAGCGCGCGTTCATTCCCCCCTGGGTACCCTCCTGACGTGCGATAATAAAGCGGCCTCCCCCCCCCCCTCCGCCCCAGCGGTCGCCCGCGCTTTCGCGGGGGCCATCAGTCTCGCGTTCCGCGTCCGTAAACCGTCGATAAGGAGTTAATTGACGGATTTCAATCTTCCGCCAGCGACGTATGCGCGAGATAAGCCGAGGTAGAAATGGCGGTGTCATAGAAAACAATACGTCGCGGTAAATGATACAATATACTATAATTTTTAATATCCTTTTTTAATATGTTTTCTTAGTTTCTCGTTTTGGAAAGCGAGGTTCAAGCAAATAGTAGAAGAATATTACTATACGTATATTTATTATTATATAAATTTATTAATAAAAGATAATATATAATTATATGTATTTTATATATCATAAATTTCTGGATGTGTGAATAAATATTTCTTTTTTTAGTCTTACAAATATTTATTATCATTTGTTGCACACACATCTCATTACAATCATATTGTCAGCTGTAGAGATAGCAAATATTTTTTTTGAAAAACTAATTAAGCTTCTTTTTTTTTTTTTTGCGTAGAGATCTTTTAATCGAATATAATTACATTTTATCCAAGATCGACATTGTTGTATTTTACCTAAAATTTTCTATTTCAAGACGAGATCCAACAGTGTATGTCGCGGGTAACCGAAACGAAATAATCCACTAAACGATCGATGCCCCGAGGATGCGGCAAGACGGGGATGTGAAGGAAGTCTAATGAAAGGCACGCGCAGTCTGACGGGGCCCGGCGTGAGAATAAAATAATTAGCTGAGCCGCCCTCCCCGCGTCGAGACGAGACGAGACGAGACGAGATGAGACGAGCCGAGCAAGTTGCTCGTCTCTCCCGCGCAATCCTTTCTCGTCCTCTCTCGCGTTTGTCGGGTTCGAACGAGAGTGTCGAGTGGGACGCGCGGAACGAGGCGGTGGAAGTGCCAGGGCCAAGGAAGACTTGGCCAGCTCGACCAGGTGGTCGTAAAGCCTTAGAATGATGCTCTAATAAATCCCACTGAAAAATTGCGAGGCCTCGAGGGCTCGCCGAGACGTTTCTTCTCCTCGGCCCGTCTTCCTCCTCCCCCTTCCCCTCCCCACCCCTTCTTCACCCTCTGCGCACCTTCGAGATAGCTCGAGATCCGAGAGAAAGTCGAGACGACGACACGGCGCAGTCTGCTTAGCCGTTCCCCGCGTCCGCTCGTGACTTTAATGTCTCGGCGAGGAACACGTTAAGGATGAGTTGTGCGAAAGCGGCCGCGATCGAGGATCGCTTTTAGCTGTCGACGGAAACGAGGAGCCCGCCGCTTCGTCTCTGGGTCCTTCGATGGGTCTCGGAAGCGATGAATATGTCGGGGAGTTGCGAGTTGATGAGAGTTGCACCGCAAAGCTGTCGGGCAAACTGGATGGCGATGGGAGAAATAAGCTCCGTCCCTTCGATCCTTGGCGAGAAATGCACGTCTGTGCATATTTTATTAAAATATGGCAATATTTCACAAAAATACACTTTTCGGTTCAGAGATTACGCGTGTTAAAAAAAATCACCGTTTCCTAGTTAAATATATAATAAAAGTTTTGAATAAGTTGGAGAAATATATAATCTTCTCCATTCCTCTATTCTTCCACACCAATAAACTAAACAATTTTTAAAAAAGGATAATGTTGCGCAAAGATATTGAGAATACAATATTTAATCGAGGAAGACTAAATATATTACATAAAGCTATTAGAGATTACGTAGAATTATTATTAAGAGAGGAACACAGCTGGAACATTATTTTTATTTTCATGATGAATGTCAACTCAATTGCTATAGCGTAATCACGAAATTCGAATTATAAAGTAGAAGAATAGAAAAGCGGCTAACGGCACAGAAGATGCGCGACGAAGCGCGACTTAAACGTTACGGTAAATGTTGCAGGATTAAAATCGCTCAAGCGACCTACCACAGGATCTGCGTTTTCCGCGCAATTTACTTCTTCCGTACTTACTTTATATAAAAATAGCGTGCTATCATTATCCATCGTACCGTTAATAAAAAAACGTACAAGTTCTTTATTTTTTTATGAATAAACGATAACTATCTGTTATATAAATTATGCTTATGATTTGAAAACAACATTAATACATTCTAAATAGAAGTGTGCAATTTTATGTATATGAAAAATAATTTTTTTTAAAACAAATAAATACATTATATTAATTTTGATTATTTTTACTTAAATAAATACATATTTTGTTTCCAAAAATGTGTTTTGTTATGTTAAATTATTTGCATACAGTAAAAATTAGAATCATTAAAATAAAATTTTTATTTTAAAAAGTACTTACTTGAGGATAAAAAATTATTTATTAAAATAAATGAAACTTCTGTACTTTTTAAGCAAGCAATGTAAAAATTTTTTTTTAAGTCCGCAATTTAGTATAATAAAGATAATTTTTCCTTTTTATTTTAAAATAAAAGCATACCTTGATTTTATTTTCTATTTTACTAATTTAAATATATATTTGTTGCTTGCTTGAAAAAACTAATTCCTCTCTGCAAGTATTAAAATAAATAACTTTTTTTAAATCAAATTTATTTATCGCTCTTCAATTCTTCTTCGACAGTCCTCGAGAATTACGTGAATATTTACGAGCGGAGATATGAATTTGCGACGGAGGAGAGTCGCTGCTCCTCGTGCAATCGCACGTCTGACGGCTCTACGCACTTGCCTTTTCCAGCGGCGATGGCGAGCGGCGCCTTTGTGCTCGATCGTGCGTTTCGGTCGATATCCGATATTTGCTACGTGGCAGCGCAGGTCGACGATGTAATCGATCGTTTCTCGCTTTACTCGAATCACGCCGATTAAATCTACCGTTTATGCAGCGCTCGGCAGCGTTCGAGGCGTTTCGCAAGACGGCGATACGAGCGCAATTCTCATTAAAATCGGACGCGAATTATACGTTCGATCGATTAGGCGGGATTCGATCCGATCGCTGCTGTGGTGCAAGATCCGCGATTTTCTAATTACGCGTTTGATAATGTAATAGTATGTTGGCGAATCTAGACCGGGATTATTAATAGCCAAGTTTTTATTAGAGACGATTCGCACAGAGAAATATACGTTATGTATGATTGAAGCTAACACATCTCGCAATATTAATAATATATATTTATAATAGGAATTAATATATTTATAATATATATTAATAAAAAAAATGTGTAATAATAATATATTAATAATATATATTTATAATAGGATTATATAAATATATTAATTATTAATATATTTATAGAAGGAATTTTTACGCTTGGAATTTTCTACCGTAATGAGAACTGTCAAACGTCAACTGAAAAAAATCTGAATTATTTGTATTATTAGACAAAATAATAACCTTTTTCCTTCTGAAAAAAAAAAAATATTTCATTGTTAATCGACATTCCTAACATTCAATAAATTAGAAAATTAATATACTTTTCTAGAAATCATCACATATTTTATTTTAAACTTAAAATTTATAACATTTTATTCCACGGATAGAGACACCTTCACTCATTTAAAAGTAACTCGCTACCTCTGATTATTTTATCTTTATATAATTTTCATCTCCCTTAAAATTTTTTTCTTTTTTTCTCGTAAACGTTCAAACTACGATCACCGGAAAGCTACACGTCCCATCCGTGCCACCCGCATACAGTGACGACTCGTCGCTTCCGCGCTCTCGCATCCATCTTCAGCGTCGCGTAGGCTCCTTGATCCTTTATGTACACGAGCCAAGTCGATCGTCTTTGACCACACATACCGTAGAACGTGAATGTAAAAAGGATCCCGCGCGCGGCGCGTCGGAATCCATCGGGGTCCCGAAGTCTCGGATTTCGTCACAGTCCGCTTGCTGCGTGAACACGGATTGGACGCGGCCCGGTGTCGCCCGGCTCGCGACTTCGTCCTATTTTTACCGATTATTCGCCGTGTCCTCCCGATCGGCAACCTCGTGAGAGGCACCGCCGACGATGATTTCTCGGCTGACCCGGCAGCTGGTCCCGTCGGTCCGTTGCGAATCCGACCCGGCCCGATTCCATCGAGAATGGTCCCATCGGAACAACGATCAGAGCTCTTCTGGGATTTCCCGTGGATTCGCCAACATGACGATGATCGAGGAGGATCCATCGAGGGACTCGCGAAATGGAACTTCGCGATCTCGCGAGCACCCGAGGGAGACTCGCGCTCTTCGAAAGAGGGCCCCTTCCATCTCGAGAATTCTCGAGTGTTTAAGATGACTCGGAGCGAATGCCGCATACAAAGAATTCAACCTCTTCTGTGTTTTGCGGTAGCTATTTCTTGCAGAGAGGAGATCGCTGTTTCTCCAAATATTCATTTTGCCTCTTGTTCCCAAAGTAGGATCCGTGATCGGCGCGTGGATCGACCTGCTAAAATAACACTCTTCGACGAGGAAAATATTTGCTAGGAAAAGTGAGCTGACATATTTGACAAGACGAAAAGAGATGTCACTATACACGACGCTTCAGAAAATGTTGTGCGAAAAATCTGTAGCTGTCTAACTTGAACACACGAAGACGGGATCATCGAAGTCTCCGAGCGCGCAAAGACCCTCCAATAAGATAATGCGTGCTCTCTGGCTCTCTCACCTTGAAATCTAGGCTCGTCTTAGTCGCCGGATAAGCCGCCAAAGCTGACGCTAACCCCGTCAGCTCATGCAGCTCCTGGCATCTTAAGCCACAGTTTATTTGCCAATTTTAATCCCAAAATATATGCCACCATCTGGAAATCTTCTAACGGCAAGAAAAACCGATTATTTTCTTTTACTTACAGCCTGCTATTTACATCTTTTTAAACGTATTTATATAGAATACATTCAATTACGTGTCTAGAAATTTAGGAAAACAAAGCAATGAAAATTTTGAAAAAAAAAAAAACAAATTAAAGAGAATTGTAAATGAGTCGTATTAAAATTGTTTCTTTCAGTTTGTTAAAGATTTCTTGTGTCAGAAAGTATGCGTTGTATAAAAATATGGCTATTTTATAATAATAAGAATAATGTATAAAATATAAATAAGATTTATTTTAACTATTTTTAAAAATAGTTAAGAGAAAGATTTTTAATTACAATAACATTTTTTAAAATAGTTAGAAGAAAAATAGTTGTGATTTTTAATTTTGACATTTATATTTTTATATATTTTGAAATTTAATATATATATCAAGAGCACGCGACAATGATTTAAAAGGGAATAGTTTAAGCGTGCAAATTAATTTAGAATTATTTTACAAAATAAAATAGTTTTATATATCTAGCTTTTTAATGATTCTTTTTTTCACGTAATGCTCTTTATTATCTCATCGGAGAGATGAATGTCTTCGCCAAAATATCGCCAGAAGCTTTAACCACTCCACAATTGAAATAGGAATATCACGATGCATCAGCGTATTTATCGTATCAGCCGGATCGATCCACGAAACGCTTAACGAGGAATGTCGAATTTCCCGTATCCACGTCTATATCATTGCCATAACCAAACGAAACTAATCCAGACGGACCGTCTTAACTACCCTAACTAAAGCAACAAACGCGCGCGCGATGTTACCGTGTCAGAATTTAGCTATGGACGCTTCCATGGATTTTTCCCGCACACACAAACCTTAATTTACGCTCGCGCGCGTGTATGTGTGTGTGTGTGTGTGCGTACGCGATTTCTACCTAATTCACGCGGATGGTGGACGCAGGGTGGTCTCCGACGAGTTTCGTTCAGGGGCTGAAAAGTGCGTCGTGACTCGACCGGATCGCTTTTTCAACCCTCGGCTCCTGCACGGTTAAATCATATTTGTACGCCTGATTCGTACGTACCGAAGCAGGGGACATGGGGCAGGGAAGAGGAGGAGGAGGAGGGGAGGGGAGGGGGAGACTCTCTCTTTTGACTCGGTCTTTAACCGACTGGCGCTGCGAGGCAAGACTTCACGCTTTCGTTACAGATTGTTGGATCTTGACACCGTAGTCTCCCGTCGACAATGCCTCTCTACCGAAAGACGCGAGAAGAATACCAAACAAAGGAAGGTAGCGCTCTTCTGTAATAATTTACTTCTGTCCTATGGGGATATGTAATTGATATCGCTTAAAATATATGATTTGTTATATGGTTTTTTTTCTTCCCCCATTGATTGACCAAAGTTTACAAATCATTATTATTTCCTTCTAGGACCACCGGCAGCGAATTTATTTAAGGATGTTCTGGATGTACAATAGTAGCAAAAAATTGTCAAAATTAAAAAGAAAACATGTTTCTTACGTTTATACTGTTTGAAAAATTAAAAAAATAAATTTGAGTTATGAAAAAAATTAAAGTATCGCAAAATAATATGGATTTTGACGTCTTCGTGAAAGAAAATAATTTTAATTAATATTTTTCCTAATTTATGGCAAAAACTTTTGACCGTGAATATCCTCTGACATCAACTGCAAAAAAACAATGAAAAACGAGTAATTTGCAGAAAGAGAAAAAGAGACAGATAATATTTTTCTACAATTTTTAGTAAATAACTTTTAAACAAATTAGTGGCTTTAAATCAAGTTTTGCACAAATATTTATTAGAATTTCCTTAATAAATGAGAAAATTTTTATTTCATTGGTAATATTTTTCTTTGTCAAATTTGTCAATAAGTGCTACAATAGGCGATTTTCCATAAGAATCAATAGTAGCTTTAAATTTAAATAACTTCCAAATCGTTAAGAGAATTGTGCTTAGTTTTTGCACAAATATTTAGAAGAAATAATAGAACAATCTATGAAATTTTAATGCTTTGTTAGTATTTCGATATATGTCGCATACATCCTTAATAAATGAGGACTTAAGGTTTTTGAAATTTCGGAATATTGAAGGTTTTTCTCATCTTCAAATATGTGTCGATATATATTGTTTCTTCAATTTGATTAACACCTGTAATTGCGTTGTGTGAATACATATAATAATTGTTGCAATATATTTTCAGATTTTTTTTCTAGTTTTATAATTGAATCCCAATAATTGTATCTATGTTAATTTTAAAGTTCTTTTCTTGTTTTCTGTTAATTGGTTTTTGTTAAACAATAATTATATTAAAATTGAAATATAAAATATAAATTAGTTGTTTCGTATAATATACATATTTTTATTTTTTGTAATGATTGTTTTCTTTTAAATCTTTTAAATCTTGTAATCTTTTAAAAATATAAGCTTCATATATATATATATATAAAACTATGTTTGTTTATAAATATTTATTATATATTTGTAAAAAAACATTTTTTAGAAAAAAAGATAAGAGAGGAAAAAGAAAAATTTCTTTCATAATATTAATTTTTCACTTTTGAAATTAATCTGCTATTGTAACTTTTAATAAGATATTTATAAGGCAAAAGTAAAAGTATTTACGGTCTTTGACATATATCCGATTTTTGCACCACTTCGGCCCACCTAAGAGTTAAGAAGTCATTTAAAAGTTGGGTAAACTGTATGTCAGCGAACACATTCACTTGAGAGTAGAGTTTGAAATAAGAATGCGATCGCGCATCGAAAATAAAATCCCATCAAAATATATTGTATTTTTGACAAAGTCTCTCTCGGTAATCTGCGCTTAGGTGACAGCTAAAGAAGCAGAAAATTTGAAGAGTTTTTGCGAGCGGGATCGTCAAAATTGTCACGAATGTAAAAACACGGAATGAACACGGAAAGGCTCAAACATTCTAGGTCAGTAGTCCGCGAAATAATGATCCTTTGTCGGCGGGGGATCCTGACCGTCTCTTTTTGTATCGATTCTCGAAGATTTTGAATCTCTACTCGAAAAGATTAGATACAATTCAAAATTGTCAACATTGTGGTCACTGTGGTGACATGGGCTTACCTCACGTGTGAAAGTAATTTCGACTTAACCTGCTGAAAAATTGACGGCAAAATTCTTCAAAGAACAAATGTTACATTAGATATTATTGTAGAAGACAGAAAAAAATTTCTTTAATATCTATTTTTATATTTATATTATTTAAATAAATTATTATATTAATTACAATTAAAGTTTACATTTTATGAGTAAAAAATATGTTTCATAAGTATTTATATTTTATTATATTATATTTATTTCTTAAATATTTTTAATTCTTATATAAATGTATAAAATTTCAATTGATGAGAATATCACATAAATAAAGGCATATAAAATTTCTTAATTATAAAATAAATTATATATTATATTAAAAATTATATAAATGTAAATAAATTCTTCTAATGGGTGCACCTTGCCGTTGATGGGAGGGCTTAGTACCTGGAAGATTTATTCTGAAGAGGAAGCTAAGTAACCGATTTGTTTAAAATATTTATGATTTTATTTTTCTTTTCATAGATATAATTCTTGTTAATCATTTAATTTTCTCTATTAAATTATGCTTATGCAAATATGAATTAGTGAGATGTCTATTGATAAATTAAGTCTATTACTAAAGTGTCAAAACACGAATAAAATCGCTGTATTGATTTGATAATACTATTACATTTTCTAAGCTTCAATTCTTGATGATAGCGATATTGCTTTAAATGCGAATTAAATTAGCATCGGCTCATAAGCCTAAGAGATAGAGATAGAGATAGAGATGAAGCGTGCTACGGAACGTTTTGAGTGGCCGCAGTTAGATAAAAAGGCTGTTTGTTGGCGTAATAACCGACGTGGCCAATCTAATTTCACGTGAAGATCCGATCGGCGCCGCATAATTGCCCTAATCAAATTCTCCACCGCCGGTCGGTGGCCGAAAAGCGTAAAGGCATCGGCGTCAACTGGCGTAAGCAAGCATGTCATCACGCGTTACGAACTTAGTTCTGCTCAAAAGACTTGGGAATCCTGCCCGCGTTCCCCTCTTCCTCAAGCTTCCACTACGCGTGACTAGGACAAGAAAATAAGCACATCTTTACAATGCCGTTCACTGAAATTTGCATCAATTTCAGCAGATGTTCCTTTTGCAACTAGAATGCCACTGAATTCGAATAAATGCAAGTTATGAATAAAAATAATTTTGCTAGCAAAAATCTTTTATTGTATAAATAAAATTAAAATTGCACAATCATGTAATTATATTAGGTAGGATGACTGAATAATTCATAATTAATTTCAAAGTTATTGGAATATTAATATTAAATATTATAATATGCTTTGAATGTATTATTACGTTTTTTTTTTTTATTTTTATCTGCAACTCTTTATTTGTTCTATTTAATTAATTATAGATTAGAACAAACGATATATGATAGCAATAATACACGATAAAAATAGTATTGTCAAGAGATGTGATAAACATCCCTTCACACATCAATCACGAGACCTACCAATCGCCGCGGCTCGCGACGAGGGGACGCGCACCTTGGTACCACGAGTGAGAACAACGCGGATCTACGGGGGTCCTGGTTAGGGTACCCTAGATGCATATACGCTGATCGCTTTGCAAAAGATCCACAAATGCGGCGTGATGCGCGACCAATCAGCGCGGCGTAGCCAGCTGCCGTGTGGGTAACGCCGATCGAGGCGGCATGAAGCCCCGATTCATTCATCAAGGTCCTGGTTACAGCAGCGGCCCCCGAAAAATCCCCTCCCCGTGCTTTTTTGTGCTCTTCACATGCCCCTTCGATGCCATTTCGAAATACGTTAAAACATATCTCGGAAACTTTTGTTGCTGGCAACTTTTTGTAATCTTTTCGTCATTTCTCATACATGCATGTGATAATTAATATTTTAATACAAAAAAAATAAACGAGAGGATTTACAAGAATAATTTTAATTAAAAATATCTTCGTATTTGTATAACAATAAATAAGTATCTGCTTAGTTATACAAAAAAATAAATATTATTTACTTTACTCAGTCATTCTAGGTATAACGACTACAACGAGCAGAATCATCTGGAATTTTATGAATGACTTTAACAAAGATCGGGGTTTCCGCGCATCAAAGAATCCTTCCCGACATTGTTGAACGTTGGCGATTCGAGATCGTCGTTAAATTCGCAACACCATGGTGCCGGCAGCCTCATTGCACGATATATTCCCATAATTCCCCGGCATGATCTCGCTTGGATGCAATGGGCGAGCGTGCAACTGCTCGTTTGCAGTCGCACGAACGGGCGGCACGCATGCATCCCCCACGCGGGGATGCATTTGCACGGCTTTCATTGGCTCGGTTAAGTTTGATTAATCTATTCGGGCGCAAACCATTGTTCGAAACACGGCAGGCAATCCCATTGGTTGAAATGGGCCGACGATCGCATCGCACGGGGGGTTGCATTGTCATTAAGGGCGAGCACAGCCATCATGTCCGCGTGAACTGGTTCCGTGTGTGTTTTTCGCTTGTCCGATATTATATCCTCACCAACGGTGGTCGGTATTTTGTTTTTGCGAATTTATAAAATAAAAAAAAATAGTAGTGATAAGTTGAAAGAAAAAGAAAGTCACAGATCAAGCATGAAAAAATATTTTAATCATTGAACAAATTTAAAAAAAGTTATATGTATAATTGACAAGAAATCTTTTTTATTCAAAAAACGCGTAATAAATAAAATAATAAATCAATTAAAAAACTTATAATTTTTAAACGCTGATTAATAAACCATTTCTTAAGCAAATGACATAAAGTTGAAGTGAAAGGAATTTGCATAATCAAACGATTAGCTTTTGTATTGAAATTTCTGAATTATATGTTTTTCAGAAATAATCTTCAAACTGTCAAAAACATTTTATTTTATTATCTTATCTTTTTTTACTTAATAAAGTTATACTTAATATCCCAAAAGTTAAGTTAATAATTCGCGATAAGATTATATCAAAATTTAGAGGAATTAATTATCTCGCGCCATTCAGAATAAATCTCAGGGAAAAATCGCATTAGCCATTTTACATCGTATAAAGTGACTTTTTATCGTGAAACATATACGTTTCGGATATGTATCTTGGCGCATATAGGCCGAAGTCACGCAACGTACGCGCACGCACGCATTGCTTGTAACAACACCCTTAGATTTCTATCGTGAGGGTGCGGTTTAAGCTTGGGAGGTCGTCACAGTTATCAGCTTTGTAGTTGCCGGTACATCTGTTCTGGTTATCGTGTTGAAAAACGTAGCGAAGAGTAAGAAACGGTGCGTTTAAGAAACTGTAATAAACGTGATAAAATTTTTAAAAATATTTAATAATTATATAACTATTTATAATAAATTATTACAAGACACATTTACAACTTACATTATTCGGCTTCAAAATGCACGTTTGTGAGAGAAAATTATCTCGTAATAAATATTTAATTATTATTATACACACACATGTACACTTTATTGTTCTTAAAAAATATTTTTAAAGAATTATTTTTCTTAGTAATATTAATATTATTTTATTAAAAAAAGAGACATTGACTTATTTCGTAAACATTATATTTTTAATTACAAGCAACTCCAAATTATTCCAAATAAAAAAAAATTATTGTTAAAATATATTGATAATAAAATGTTAAAAATTTTGTACTTTACAATAGTTCTCATGGCAATATCTGTTTCTGTGCCAATTCTTGACCTACCACATCGCCACTAGGATCAGAACAATTTGGGAGCAACATATTGGGGGAAGATATTCGATGGGATTGGTGATGAGAAAGAGAGGAAGGCGAGTCTCAAAGGAGCCGCTTTTGAAACAACCCCGTACCGCTCTTATGGGGGTTGGAATATGGGCGGGGATCATTGAATGGCGAATCATGGAGGTAGATAAACGATATGTGAGGTCCGGAAAAAGTATCGTGAGACATAGCTCGGGTTTTTCAGGCGACGAATTTTAATGCATTTCCTTTGTAAAACTTTGATGGTCCGCTCCATGCAAATTGACACAATGAGGAAAGAGAAAAGAGAAAATATAAAAAAGGCAATTATTAATTCATATTTAGTGAGAATATATTTCAAGTATAATTTATAAGTATTCAGAATAACATTTTTAAAATATCTTCCCATGTAACAATGTCCTATTACATTAGTTTAAATATGTACAAGAAATTTATATCAAATATATCTTCTTTTTCATTTTTCTCATTTCTAAACTATGCATTTTAAAATATATAGTTACGATTTAAAAAAATTATTTTATAATAAATATATATTCATGACTTGTAAATTTTATGTTAAAAATAAAATCTTACAACTTAAGTAACTGTATAAATTAAAATAACTATATAAATAGAATATAATATAATTCGCACTCGTAATATAAATGTTCCTCTGAATAAATCGAGCGTGCAGAAATTTCCTATATCCGTGAACGCTTTCGCTCAACGAAATTCGAAGGGTTGAAGTCAGAAGGAGGGTCGATAGGGCGAAGATATTTTCTGCTGAGATACCGAAGACAGACAGGAAGAGAGAAAGAGAAAACGAGCGAGCGAGCGAGAGAGAGAGAGAGAGAGAGAGAGAGAGAGAGAGACCGACCACCTACTTCGTTGTCACAATGGGGCACAAATGCGTGGCGACAGGGCCCGTAGATATACGGCAAGCTGATTGCTCGTTGTGTCACTGTGCCCCCGATTGTCGGCTCTTCGGGGCCCATAGAACCCACGGTGCCCCCCCGCCGGTCGCGTATTGTCTCCTAACGGCGGGGCCCCGTGATCAACGATGGTTTGCGGGGGCGGCTTAAAACCAGGAGACAGGCCTGACGATTCGGGACCAATCGCGAATTATGTCTGCGCCGTTTTTTTTCTGGCTGATTGTTATTTTTATTTATTTATTTTTTTTTTTAATATATTTTAAGTGTCGCCATTCACTTTTCGTAAAGTGAATAAAAAAATAATATTTCTGAGATAATTGATATATTTTAAATTAATAAATTGATTAATTTTCAAAAAATTTCTACTTCTATTTGAAATGTATAAATAAATGTGTACCTACCTTGCAAGTAAATTTTTGATGAAAAATTGGCAAGTAAATTTTCCGTTTATCCATCCATTCCATTTATTATATATAACAGTGCGTTATACAAATCAGATACATCTGTTGCGTCGGCGAAACGCTCCGTGTGTTATATATACAGTAAACTTACGTAACTGGCCAATTAGACAAGTTGTTGAATAAAATCGCCATAGGAATACGTTTGCAATAACTTTTCTTAACGCTTCGTACTACTACTACCTATATGTATATACAGCGTTATCCGTTAAAACATGCTTGAATATGTATACGTAAATATGTATATATAGATGCAATTTATATTATATATCGTTACTATAATAAAGTAATTCTAAAGCATCTCGGAGGCATTGTTGTTGCACAACTTATTGCCCGTAAGTGCTGATCACTGCGACGAATAAACCTTCGCGTTAAATTACGACACTTCTTCGAAGTGAGAGTGTGCGGCTTACACCTACGAATCTAGAGTTAATTAAAGTAAGTTTTATACTTTATCATAAATATGCAATAGCGTTAATGCGGAAAAGCCTGAACGTATTATCTAGCAATAGCAGTACTGAGCGATTATAAAATATTTACATCACAATCGGCTTGCATATACATTTAAAAATCATAGCGAGAAAGTATATGTATTTATAAATAAAAAAATCTTTCCTCTCTAAATTTCGCGAACGCTACGTAACACACGTATATTTTACATTTAATTTAACTAGAAATTATTATTACAAAGATGATACTTTTTATTATATACGACTTTAGAAACAATGCTGCAATATTTTTCATAAAAATCGTCGCTGAAACAATGATCCTCAAATTTTTCCGACGTAACAACGTGATAACAAAAAAGTTACAATAACTTAACAACAAAAGACGTATGAGAAGCGTATTTTTTATGAACAGAAATATGTCCGAGGCGCGCTTAAATAATTCCAATTTTTATCTTTACACGATTTAATTAAGTTCGCTCAAGGAAGACAAGATAAACGTAACAACAAAGCGTCTTCTCGAATCGCTGTCTCTCACGCGATGCATTTGCAAGTGCGTGTAATCGCTCCTCGTGACAGACTTCATTCAGTGAACTCTTCCGCAAACCTGAGAATCGATGCCGCCCAAGTAAGGATATCCGCTCTTCGCCTCGCTGGGGCTGTGAGGCGTCACGTGAGGCGTCATCCCCGTCGAAACTGGCACACCGGAGGAAGATGCACCGCCTTGCACCATGCAGGCGCTCATGTTCGACGCGGTTGGACTCACGCTGCCCAGACTGCCCAGACTGAGATTAGTGGAAGTCAGATTGGAGGCGAGATTGCTGCTGCCGTAATGAGAAGCGTTGAACAATCTGCAATATATATATATAAAAAAAAACCTCGAACGTTTATAAAGATGGTATTATCGCTAATTGACTTGAATATGTATGTCGTTTGAAATTATTTAGTTCTAAAAAAATTATATTATATATTATATATTATCAAAAATATCAATATTTTTCTTTTCTATATTTATATTTAGGCTTGTAAGAAATTATATAACTTTATTGTATATATAAGCAATATATAGGGTGTGTGTTTAAAATTTGACCCAGCCCCCTGGATTTTGGAAACAGCTTTAGATATGGGAAAACGTTTCAGATAAAAAATTGCAAGATATTAAGAGGAACAGATGATGAAAGTATGAACTTGACCTTCAGTCAGGGGGATGGGTCAGACTTTAGAGACACTCTGTATAATCAAATAAATAAATAAAATATTATTGACATTTTATTAACTGTTATATATATATTGCTATTAGTGTGTAACATAAAAAGAAATGAAAAAATGAATATGAAACATTGAGATTTAAATTTGAAGAAATCTGAAAAAAATTCTTCATCAAGAGAGACTTAAAATCGTGAAATTGTATGAATACGATATTCATTAAACATAAACAGACGAACAAAGGATATTCTCACAAATCACATATATTAGTCGTATATGAGTTAAAGGAACATATTATTTCCATCGATATTTGGGGGGAGGGAGGGAGTGTAATTATCTTTCTCCGATCGATATGTTAAATGTAAATTAACTATTGTACGCGCAGAAATGTACGGCTACGTGGGATCCGATAAAATGAGCTGCAGTTACAATGGTGAAAGGTGTCCACACACGGTAATACGAAAATGAAATTCCCTCGCATGGTTCTCAAAGTGGCAAACCGCCGTTTGCAAGGCGATACCGCACTAACACACGCACCGCGAATCGGTTAGGGCGTGTCGAGGGCGGCAGCGGCCGATTTCCAAACACCGTCGCGGCCCTTTGAGCATTTCGGTACACCAGCGTGATTAAGGATCTCGGATCGTGTCTCGTGAGGGATACAACAGCTTCGCCCCCCTTTTGCTTTTATTATCATATTTAGTCATTTCTTAAATTTCAAAGAGATTACTGTAATTATTTTAATATACATGAAATGCAAAAATGTGGAGAACCAGGAGCACATTTTGTATATTTTATTTAATATACGTATCTAAAAGGAAAACACAAAAATAGACGCATAGATTTTTTTTTACGAATGATGCTGCGTCACGCGTTAACGACGATATGAAGAAAAAATAGTTGATATGAGAAATAAAATCAGACAAATAAAAGTCTAATAATTAAAGAAAACCATGAAATCCATTTCTGATAAGAATAAATTCATAATTTTTTTATGTATATATCTATGTTTTAAAGTGTAATATACGATCGCAAAGCGCAGTTAGTGCGCTTTGAGCATTTTATTAATTTTTAAGCGGCTAAGCCCTTTAAATCCCAATGATGTCGGACCTAATGCGCATCTTTTACAACTCATTTCCTTTTCTTTTTATTTAGAAGGTAGAGCGACGTTTTCTGGCGAATACAATGATCAACCATACAGCCTATCTATAAATCCTTCTACGAATCTATATTCATAGAAAAGAATGTCTCTTTCCTCTCTCACAAATCAGATTTTTTTCTATAGACCTGTTAACGAATTCTTAGGAATTTAGTTGTGATCGAGTCTAATAATCGATTTAGAGCTTATAATTTTGGGAAATTGAAATTTATCATCGAATAAAATATATTGAATATTTTATTTAAGAATGAACTGATTTTAATTTTTTTTTTTAAGAGAGAAAGAGAGAAAGATTCCACCATTCTATTAAAAAAATATTAAACATATACTATAAATTATCAATTTTTTCAGTATTAAAATTCGACTTTCTTTTTTTATTAAATATATAATTTAAAATGACTCGCAATTATTTCTCAACAATTTTTACAATTTCAACATCTATTTAAAATGCTACTTGGGAGTTCCACAGGTTATTTACTTCATTTCGTTAAAAAATACATTATTAGCGTAATTCACGATTATATTTTCTTCAACGTTTTGTAACTTTCATACCAGCTGAACATAAAGTGGTATCTTCGAGCGTCAAGATTTATTTTCTTCCTTCTCCTGAGATATGCATCATTGAAATGACTTATGATCATTTTATGACAGTCTGCGCAGTTTCCACGCTGCTTAAACATGAAACGACAAAAATGACAGTTATCGACAGCGGTGAAATCTTTCGCTCTGACCATGAAAAGGGACCGCCCATGCGACAGGCTGACACTCCGACGGCGGTCCGTCAAGCATTATCTCGGATATTTCAAACAGGCGAACGCCCGGTATACCACGTGATGATTTGGCACAGAGATGCGAGTTAACGGTAGCGATTGTAGCAGGTGTCCGAGTGAGACAGAAAGCTTGAAACACACCGCCGCGAGAAAGAGACGCGCGCGGGGATAAAGACGGCGAAACCGGGGTGTTTCGAACAATTAATTCAGCCATTGTGGCGTAATAACAGGTTGGCTTCGGTGCTCTACAGTGTGTTGTTACACGCCGAACGGACGAGCCGATTCACTCCAGCAGATAGGGAAACAAAGAGAGATAGAGATAGATAGATAGATAGAGAGAGAGAGAGAGAGAGAGAGAGAAAGAGAGATGTGGAGAGGAAACAAGGACGCGAGAGAAAGAGAGAGAGCCAACGGGGCCCCACCGACACGTTTTCTGTGTGGTCCTCAATTATGTTGCTTCTCGAGCCTCCATAATGAAACGCTACCGGCTAATAATCCAATCCGGATCTTGATCCTTCGACAGAGGGTGTATGTACCTGCGCCGTGATCTAGCTTTAACCGATCATGGCAGAGTCGCGAGATAGCGACGCATAATCACTTGCGGGGGTGTTCACAGATGAGAAATGGCGCGTTCGATTATGTCAATCATATGATTTCGAGTTGCTTGAATAAACGGACAATTTTTCTTAAATCAAAATTTTCAAACGTGAAGAATAATTAAATGTTAATTAAAATCAAAATTCTTGAAAAATTCTGAGAATTAGTTGATTATGATTTGAGAATTGTAAAGTCGCGAACAATGATAATAATAGCTTTTTATCAAAAATCCCTTAAATTTAATTAATTAATAAAAAAAAAAAATAAAAAGTGACATTTAAAAAATTTGTAATTGAAAAGGTATTCAATAATAAGATCTTATAATACAAAAGAAAAAAAATAGGGAACACTTTTCGTACTCTAAAAAATTGGGTTATTTTAAAAAATCGCTGAAACTCGGCGAAAAATCATCGTAGACGAAAAATTAAAAAATATTTTGAAGCTTAAAGTTTCAATTTAAAAAAATTTTTATTCTTCTCGTTCTAAATTAAAAATAATAAAACAGAAAAAAAATACTAGAAGTGAGAAAGTAAAAAAATTTTTTGAAACTATCGATATCACATTACAATTGAAACTTAGTTTTAAAATATTTTTTCAATTTTTTATTTACGATGATTTTTTGCCAAATCATAATTAAAAAAAAAAAAAATACAGATTTAGTTTTAAAATCGTGTAACTCGATAAGAAAAAATTGAAAAAAAATTAAAAAGAGAAGCACTTTGTAGATAAAATGTTATAATTTATGGAATTTGAATTGAATCTTTTGAGAGAAATTTTCGGTAATTGTTTATATTAACTTGAACCTCACGAATTATTTTCATTTTTATATAAATTATAGAAAGCACATTTCTAAGTAACACGCACTTTTTTGTGGCGCTCTCTTCTGGTTTCAGAGTTATGCGATTTTGAAATATCATAATTTTCGCATTTATGTCTATGATCTTTTCCCTATATCTTACCTGCGTGTTTATGCTTTTTTGTTTACATTCGCGTCACTGTCAGTATATTTTCGCTAAGAATTTCTTTTGTTTGTAGAGTTGTTTTTATGTTACTGCTAGTACGCTTTAGAATCGTCTTTACTCATAATTATTATTCCACGCAAAGCACGGTTCAAGGCAAATTTATGTGTCCAGTTTTTTGATAGTGGAGCCCCTCCCCTCCCCTCCCCCCGCAGGGGGAGCGAAGCATACTGTCTCTACATATATATTTTAATGCGTAAATATAAAGTGGAAAGTTGTACAGCCATGTGGAACCTTACTTCGCATTAACAAGTATATGGAGAGAGTACGTTCTGCCTTCCCCAATCAAAAAATGAGACACATAGGTTTGCGTTGAACCTCGCTTCGCGTGGAAAGTAGAAAAATCCAACGAGCTTCGTCCCCGGGAATGTAAACAAACACTTTTTCCACGTCTGCTTTACGCAAATACAACGTAACCAAATTTTATTTTTCCTTATAACAGATAAAGCATTAAAACTGTGAGACGTAAATTAAAATTGCATGTCTTTGGGACCAGAAGAGAGCGTCACAAAATTCAAAGTGCGTGTTACTTAGGAATGTGCCCTCTATAATATATGTAAAAATAAAAATGATCCGAGAGGTGTGAGTTAATGCAAACATTTACCAAATTTTCTTATCGCGCTGTCGAATGCATAAATGCATAACTTTAAGAAACAAAACAATATGTTTTTTTTTTTAAAGCAGAGAACAAGAAAGATAAAAAAAAAATTTTTTCCAAACTATTGATAGCGTGTTAAAGTTGTAAGTTCAAGCTTAAAAATTTTTTAATTTGTTTTATCCACGATGATTTTTGGTCGAATTTTTAGCGTATCAAAAAAGTATTCCTTAATTTTTTTTTAGTAGTACATAATAAAAATTGTACATAATATTCGCAAAAAATTGATTTACATTAGATTACTGGCTAGTAAAAAAACAAAAACTAGAATAGATTTCTAGTGTATAATATCATAACAGGGATCTCTTAGGTCCTTCAGAATGGATTTTTCTATGCACATAAGTATATATTAAGTGAAAACTTACCCGTAATTGTCCGGAGTTGTTCGTGGCCATTGTTGCTGTGCTGTATAATAATTATCCCCATAATTGTAATGCTGAGGGTAGCTGGCGGTGGTGGCTGCGGCGGCAGTAACACTCGCCTGCCCATAGCTCTGATAGCTCTCAGCGCCACTGCCGTAATGTTGAGTTTGGAAGGATTGCAATCCCATGGCATTGAAGGCGTTCAGCTGTTGGCTATTGAGCTGTTTGCGAAGTCTGGCGCGTCTATTGCTAAACCAGACCTGCACTCGCGCTTCCGTCAGTTTCGTTCTGCAAAAAAAAAAAAAAAAGAAAACAATCCACGATTATTAGTGGAAATATAAATAACTACTGTTATTGTAAAATGACAAGACCACATTTTGATTTTGCAACTCTCTCTTTGGTCGATAATTATTACAAAAAAAAAAAATTTAAGTTTGAATCTTAATAAAAAATGTATTTAATTTTTTTTAAAAGCCGATAATATTAATTTGATATATTGATATATAAATCTGATATTTTATTTTATGCTATTTTTTTTTTATTCGTATGATTTAAATATTTAAATTGTTATAAAATATTTTTCACAAAACTTACTTTTGTGCGAGTTCTTCCCTGGTATACACGTCAGGATATTGCGTGCGATGAAAAGCCGCTTCCAGTTGCTCCAGTTGTTCGCCGGTAAAGGTAGTCCTGCTCCTGCGTTGCTTCCTCTTTAGCGCGATGCCGGGCTCGCTTTCCGTATCGGAGTCATCGCCGCTACTTCCCGCTGAAAGTAATCAATGATGATGCCTTGATTGATGAATACTTGATTAAGAAATACTTCATTCTCTACAGATCGTCAATTATTAACGAATTTGTCTGAGGACAAGAATTCAGTTTTCTCTCCTCGTTTCCTCAAATGGGATGTGTATCGAGAGAAAACATCTAAGTTCTCTACTCGAAACTGACATTAAGCATGGCCGATTGCTCTCGAGAGATGAGACGCGAGCGTGCGTTCTTTAATAGCGGCGAGTGCATCTCTCCGGCATCTCGGTCCAGCACGTGCTGCACGTCAGATACCGAAGATAGGAAGCGAGTGGTTCACGCCCACAGTTCACACGCCGGTCTCAGCAACCCACCATTAAGACCCTTCTGATTACAGCCGTGCCCAGCCGAACCTATACTAAACTAAAACACCGGAGAAATTAGGGTCCGCCGCGAAGAAATTAAGTTCTTTGACATGTCCCGTCCCACCCGAGCTAAACGAAAGCCCGCGGAGCGTTGCTGAAGGGGAATCGTTGTCTGGTCCCACGAGACACTATTTATGGAATTTCGAGTTTGATTTGTAACCCTTTTCGGGTTCTGGATTTCTTCTCCACGGTCCCTATTACATTGACCTCAATAACTACATCGTTAATAAATACTCCTCTCGACTGATGAAATTTGTCCTGAATAATTTAATATATAAAGTACTTACTATATTTTTTTAATTTTTCTAAAATTCAACTAATAATGTTTATCAATTATTTATTATTTTATTAGATGATGAGGTTTTCCTTTTCCACGGTATTTTTTTTATAAATTACGGTGTACGTCGACATAGAATGTAAAGTTTGAACGTATCAAAATATCTCAAGCGTTGAGTTCTTCGTTTTTTTGCAATAGACGCCATAATTTATGAATTTAATATTGCATTAAGTCAATCAACAGGACACTAAAAAAAACTCTAAATCAATAGCACCTGCGCGAACATCAGCCAGAAGTTCAAGAACCACAAAGTGCACGGCGGTTTTCGTCAGATTAAAGAGCGTTGCGCGCTCGTAAATCGTCGCAACGCTTTGAGGAGCTTACTTAATGATTTTTCGAGATCTTTATGCTTTCGGGGAGCTATCAGCGCCCGCCGATACTCCATGAATTTTGGACTAAAAGTATCAATCAAATATATGTATCAAAAAAAGGTTGCGATCACCTCTTTCATATAAATAAATTTAGGATTATATATCTTAGATTTTATTAATCATTTCGAGAAAAAAGCTTTTTGCACAAATTAAGTAAATTACATTTTTTATTTATTCCTTTTATATACATTTTTTATTTATTAATAAAAATAAAAATAAATGGAATTATTTACAAGAGAATAATTTTTGATTAAAAAAAAAAAAAAAAAAAAAATTTCCCCTATATGAAATTATGTCCACCACTTTTAGATGAAAAATAGTGTAGTAATAACGAAAAACAGAGGATCGAATCGTTCGTCGAGAAATATTAAACAATTACTATGGTGAGATCGGCAAGGCGGCCGCCGCCATCTCGAACGTGGCCGATGAATGGTCTCGGAGGTCTCAATCACGGCCTTCGCCCCGCAGTAAGAGAGCATCTAAATCAATAGAGAGAGGGTGCCGTTGTGTTCCGCGAACAAAACGGGGTGTGTTGTTGGCGGTTTGTAAGATTAGAGGCAGAGGCGGCGCGGCCACGAAGACCGAGGAGGACCACACGCCGCGTGCGCGTATAGTAGCTCCGTCCTTCTCGCATCTACGCGGCAGCCTTCCAGCATCCTCGTCTCGTTTCTTCTTCCCGGGCCCCGGACTACTCTTGGCCGTTCCACCTGATTTCTTCTTTCACATTCGTCCGACTCTGTTCCACCTGACCTCTTCCTCCTTTACACTCGCCACTCGGCCGATCTGTCCCTCTTTCTTCTTGTGTCCCGATCGTTTCCTCCCGATTTCTTTCACCGAGGGACAGACCGCGAAGGTTATTTATCGCGCGTGTTCTTGGCTACTGGAACTGCTGAGTGATCTTGCGTTGTGGGACTGATGTTGCGACGAGAGGGGAGAAAGGAATATAGAAGATGAATGATGCAAGGCGAAGTGATTGGAGTGTGTATTTGTGAGATCCATTAGATTTCTACGCGTTGATTGCGTCATGTAGTTGATCTACTAGATTGTTCGCTAATTTCTAATTGTCGCTATCAAATGTTTTTTTTGTATCTAGTAATCATGTAGGTACATGCATACGAATCATTTATATTCATTTTAATTCTATTAATCTATAATTTTTAAAGAAGTAAATGTCAAAAAATGATAACAAAAAATTATTAAAAGAAATAAAATAAGAAATTAAGTTATCTCAAAAACTAGGCAAAGATTTATAGAAACATCTTCAAGGAAAGCGATCATTAGTATTCCATTACTGTATATTCATTAGTATTCTTGCCTACGACGATGTATTGTTATCGCGTTAGTGCGTCATCCACTCAAGTTATCTCGCTTTTCTCCTCGTCCTTGGATCCTCATTACGTGTCACTAGACCGATATATTTTTCATACTTTGATGTTAAATCAGTACGTTATAATCGAATAAAAGGAGACGCGCGGAGATTCTACGTGCATTCAAAAAGATCTCGTCCCCCTCTGCTCCTTCTTCTTCTTCTTCTTCGTTTCCTTTCCTTTCGCGACGGTACATTAGCGGCAGGAACATTGCCTGACTTTCTTTTTATTTTTCCCCCTTTGTTCGAATTATAATACATAATTTATCCAGCTTGTAAACGTTGCGGACGCAATAAAGATCGATGTGTATTTTTACTATTTTTTAAATATTTTTAAATATATTTTTTAGCAAATTATGCTTAAATGTGTGTGTGTGTGAATCGGTATTTTTAGATCATTTTATTTTAATACTTCATACTTAATAAATTATCTTTCTCGTAGAATATTATCGTATTACATGATAAATTGTTTTCTTCATTTAAAATATATAATTTAAAAAAAATGAAAAATAAATATTTTCTATTTAATCTTCATTATTTCAAATTTTTTCATCCATTTCAATTTTTCCTTATAAAATTAAACATTTTATATTTGGAATATTTGTAATGTAATCTATTGTGGGAAAAAAATTTCTTTATTCTTCAGTCACAATACAGGTAATAAAGGAATAGGAAAGAAATGTTGGAAAGAAAGAGAAACGAGGATTGCTGATTTTGCAAGAAAAGACAGCATGAGAGAAGAATTGGTCAAGGAGTGACAGAAGCAACAGGTCGAGTACCCCCGTGAATCCTTGCGCGAAGTTGCAATCTCGGGCATATACGTCTAATCAAAACTAAATCTTCCCGACAAGGTAATAAACTCGACACATCTACGCGCCACGGGACGCCTAATATTTCTTCGCGCCCCTCACCGCCCGTAATAAATAAAAACGAAAGGAATTCCCCTTTACATGTTCGCCGACCAGACCTATATTTCTACCAATCCCAGCTTGCCCACGAAACTGCTGGATACTTCAATAAGCACAACCCACGTGTACAAACACATGTACAAATATCGCAGAGATTCATGTAACATTTAACATGTGTGTAAATAAGATACTAATAATAGCATCGTGAAAAGTATCCGTGTAATAAGATCCTTCTGCGTGACCAGTGCGTGTAACTGAAATTTTTTTATTACTTTTATGTGACTAATAATATTGCTTTATAATCTGTCGACTCTAGAAATTTCATATGAAATGATAACGACTTTCTGATACGCATCACGCGTATGCGAAGAATGTCGAGTCGCGTTTCAAATTCAGCGAGCACCCGCGATACGGTCGCCTTGCTTTAATTAACTTAACATCGCGGCTACGCTATAATTACGCTTATCGTTCGATTAACCCCTTCAATTATGTTCGCTGCGTGCTTTATGCGCTGTTAAAATGACGAGATGTATCGCGGATATCGCTCTTAAAAATATCTCCTTAAGGGAAGCGCAGCGATTTAGTCGCGTCAAAAATCTTGACAGATCGATCGATATATTTAGAATCGTAAATATTATTTATTAAAACTTACCAAGAATGCCATCGATGGAGTGATTCCTGCGTGGATCGTCGTTGGGACGGGTCTGGTTGGCTGGTCCACGTAAAAGTCTGGTGATGCTGGAGACAGAGGGTGCCGAGGCTTTGTCGCAGACTCCATCCTGCTGGCAGAACCGCGTTGGACTAGTTAGTATAATTTTTCTATATTTATTTTATAAATTTTAAATATTATTACGTACATTTCCGGAAAGATAAAGATATAAATATTTTTAAAATACGGTCTAAGAAATTGCATCTTAAATGTTTTATATATATATATATATATATATATATATATATATATATATATATATATATAATTTTTAAGTTTTATATATATAATTAAAAATATTTTTATTATTTATTTTTGCAGTCATATTTATTTATATCAAAATCGATTACTTTCTCCAGACTCTTCTTTTTTTGATCTCAAAATTATTTATTAATTACGCTAATGCAAGTCGTCACCCGCATTTTCAGAAAAATAAAGATATATTAAAAAAAAAAAATTCTGAAAAAATTGCATCTCAAGTATTTTAAATTTCCAAGTTTCATATATACATTAAAAAAAAATTTGTATATCATTTAATTTTGGATTTTGTAATTGTATTTATTTATATGAAACTCGATATCTGACTTTCTCGCGACTCTTCTCCTTCTAATCTCAAAATTATTGATTTATTAATTACGCTAATTCAAGTGCAAGGGCACGGGCAATATCAACGGACCTTTATCAATTTCTCGCGTATCTCCCAGCTGAATATGCCAGGATTTTGCCGTTTGAAATCCTCGATCTTCGCCTCGACTTCCGGCGTAGCGACTCGCGGCTTGCTGCCGCCGATCACGCCGGGTCTGATCGATCCCGTTTCCTGATACCGGTTCAGGATCTTCGATACGCATCCGTGGGACACCCTCAGCTGTCTCGATATGACGCACGGCCTGATGCCGGCCGCTGCCATCTCCACGATCTTCAAACGAATATGGTTCGGTAATGGACGGCCGTTGATGAACACACCGCCCAGCTGGTTCACGCGACCCTGCCCTGCAAAAATAATAAGGCAAATAACGGTTTACACATCGCTCGTAAAATGGCTCTTCACGTTGCAAGAACAGCTCAGTTATCTCCGACGATCCATTTGTACAGACACGGTCACGAGTTACACTCGGAATTAATAATGGAATAGGTGAGGCGTCTGTCACGAGATCGCGCGCTGTCGGTGACTTCAAACGAGAATCAGACGCAGATCCGCGTCGCTATTTTGAAAGGCATAATTTTCCGGCGATCAATGGAAAACGCAATACGTTTCTCCTCCTCCTACTCTACAAAATAATTATCGCCGTTTAACATGCACGAAGCTAAATATATACCGTACACAAGAGACAAAAGGAAAAAAAATCACCGTGTATTGGATAAAAACGGAGCCGAGGTAAAATAGCGTCGTTTTCTCGTCGCCGATACAATGCAGCGCCGGTGCGCACAAGTGTGGAGAGCAGCCATTTTTCTCGAAATAAATGAGAATAAGCGGTGTCGGACAAAAGTGCGGTGGCGATGGAGAGAGAGAGAGAGAGTGAGAGGGAGAAGAAGACGAAGAACGGAGGAAGTAAGCTCGCGCGCAAAAGAGGGCCCGCTTAGCGAGACAAAGCGCGGCGGCGACACGCGAGGTGCCGCTCAAACGTCGCTAATTACTGGTAATTAGTCCATCCCCCTTAATTAACTTAATTATAATCGCGAAGTTAAACAAACGACGTTGCACGCAACGAACGGGCGAAAGAGCGGCGCCGACCGGACCAAAGAGGGGCAAAGAAGCGGAATGAGATGCGCGCGCGGACGCGGTGGCTCCCGGACGATGCCGAGGAGGCTGGACCCTCGCGTGCTTCAGAAAACCACGAAAGCGGGACACGTCACGAGTTACGGCCCTGGTTTTGCGCGGAGCAGTAAAAGCTGCGGACGAAAGGACAGTGAGCGTGGAAAGGAGGGGAGGAGGGGAGGCGGAGGTGAGACGAAGAAGGCGAAGGCGACCTTAAAACTCGGGGAGTCTTAAAAGCGTTTTCTCGCGCGGCGACGCAACGAGGGGCCTCGACGAACGGACGTAGAAACCGGGGGCACACGCTAGGAGCCCGGCTTGCACGTTATTTACATAAAGGAAGTTTTGCATAAGAGATGCGCTCTCGGCGAGAGAAGAGGCGCGTCTCGCGAATGGGATCTGCTAGTCCTCTCTGACTGACTATTGGATTTTTCTTATTATTAGTATTAAGGTAAACTTGGATTTTGCATTGTCGATTGTTTAATATAAGATTTTTTTTTTTTTAAATATGTTATATCGTTAATTTATATTTTTGATAACCGCCATTATTATGAGCTTATTCACGCTTATTCTTTTTAGTCAGTAACGCTTAGTTTATAAATTTCACATCTCTTTTAATTCCAGAAGTGGAAAGAACTTTTTTAAACATATTTTGGGGCGCTGAATCCAAATCTGCAAGGTAAAACGAAAACTTGGACATTTTAATATAAAAACGATCATTCCGTACAATTTGATTGGAGGTAAGAGATTCAATATTTTTATATTAATATATACAATGTTCAAGTTTTCACTTGAGCCTGTCTGAAATCTTTTGCATATCGGATATCGTTTGCTACGAATTTTTAAGATGATTTTAAAGATGATAAAAATGCGTTTTTTGGAAAGTTTCAACTTTATATTTCTCGAAAATCTGATCTGATATAAATTGTTCAATGACAAATTCGTGTTTAGCGTTTAAAATTACCTTAAAAACAGTATTTAAATGTTCTGGCACAAAACCTTGTACATAGTGTAATTATCAAAAACGATACAAGTGATAATAATAATTAATAATCATACACAAGTTATAAGAAATGTTGATCTTTCAATTAATTTAATATCTCCAAAGAATTTTCGGATTCTCTAAAACATATATATCTCTTTTACTCTTAATATTTAAAGCATATCTAAATTCTGATTTTACAATTATAAAATATAATTACAAAATAATAATAATTATGTTAAAATAATAATAATAATTACAAAATATCTATCTCTTTTAATCTTAATATTTAAAGCACATCTAAAGTTTGACTTTACAATTATTCTCACTGGAAAGGACGGAGGAAAGCGCGTTATTATGCGAATGACGGGATCCGCGAGCGATGCGTCGCGGATCCCCGGCAAAAAGCAGAATAGAAAAAATTTTCGCGATCGCACACACCGGGACCTCGTGGTGCGCGCGAGCGCGCGGCGGCAAAGTTCGTGATATATTCTCGCCGGCTACCTGCTGCGAGAGCGCGGGGCCTAAGAGTCCGCTAATTACCACGGCGTAATTCAAAAGACGACCCCCTTCCCGGGCGCGTCCGAGGCCTCACCGGCACAAAAGTAGTCCCGTTTCGTCGTTCATCACGGGCCCCAGAGATTTACATCCCCTTCTGTCCCCCATCCCACCCCCACCCCCACCCTCCCCTCTTACCGTCCCCCTCGCGCTCCGTGAGGGACATATCCGCGAGTGCGTGCAACGCACACACTCCCACACTCCCGCCGCCGCCGTCGTGCCCGGCGTGTATAGGCCGGGTTACGGTCCCGACCGGACACCTCTCTGGTGTGTGTATGACGTCAGTCAGGCCGCGGGGCCCGACGGGATTACAGGCAAGATCAAAAGGCGCCGCCGCCGCCGTCGACGAGCTCTCTCGGTGCGAGGCGCGCGAGCGCTGCGGGATAATCTTGGCGTGAATTTCGGATGAATTGGATGAACTCGGGAAACTAAAGTCGATGATTAGAAAAATATCAGTTGCGATAATTAATTCGAAGAAAGTTGAGTACAGATATATAGACAAAGAGAAATTAAGAGACGATTGAGAGAAATAAGTGGAAGATTAGAGGCTCTGAGAGGAAAAAAAAAAAGTAGGACAGGAAATCATAATAGCTTTCGTAGGTGTTAAGTGCGGCAAGAAAAAGAAAAATTTAAGAAAGCATGAGATAGATGGGTTATTAAAAATAGCTAATCACGTAATCTATCGATTTTCTTGAAAGGCATCCGTGTTCGAGATCGTGCAGGGTCGTGCATGTTGAGGAATTCGTACGGTAATACACGGGAATGTCAGGAATGCCAAGCTACCTATTCGCGTCGCGCGTGCAAAGTCTCTCACACGTGATGCCATACGTCGCGCCGATCGTTGCACTCGCGCGCGGGACGCACTTTTGCAAAACGCCCGGCCATCGTAACTCGAGTCACGCGATTGAAAGTTGAATGTATCACCGCGTGCGAGCGAGCCCTTTACTCGCGTTTTTCTTCCCTTATACGTCGATGAATATTGTCCGACGCGTTCTTGCGTAAACGCGCCGCCGCTGGTCGTGCGTTCGCGCGCGATTTCTCACCGCCTTTTGTGCCATTAGTCTCGCTATCGATTGCAAAAATCTACGTAGGTATTTTTTTCGATCGAGGAGAAATCGAGGAGTGATTCATGTATCTCCGTGGCTCACTTACGAACGACGGGCCCTTTCAGGCTCGAATAAGGGAGAGCAAAAAATTGAATTATATTAACATACAGAGAAATATATATATTTCTGCTTCCTCATAAAGGAAGCATTGTTTTTCTAAAATTTTTTTTTTTTTTTTTTAATTTTGATGTGTTCAGAATGTTCTAAAACGTCAAAGAAACGTCAAACTGTCCGTATGTGTGTATGTGCACAGAAAGGACGTGGTTGTCTCGTAAATTTTGAGATAATTTGGGCTAAATTTTTTATATGAATAGAGAATTGGTGAAAGGGCTTATTTTTTATAAAATTTTGAATTTTTCAAAAAAAGTTGTTGCTCTAACTTCCGCGAAATTTTGAGATATCGGTCTAAATATTTTTATATGAATAGAATATCATTAAAGAATAGTTGATATTGAATTTAGTGAGAATTGGTGAAAGAGTTTATTTTTTTATAAAATTTTGAATTTTTCTAAAAAAAGATGTTCTAACTTCCGCAAATTTTAAGATAACGGACTGAATATTTTTACATGAAAAATTTTTACTAAAATAGGGAAGAAAATGCAATTATGAGAAAGTTTCTAATTCGCACAATTTTTTACTTCTTTATTTATATTTTTCTCTCCTTTTCTTGCAATGCGCATCGAGTTTGGTTGTATAAAAAGACGACTATCTCAGGAAGACAATTTAATCCAAGGAAGCAACTGGTGAATGATTTATGCGTCCTCACGCAATTTATTATAGCGCGATCGTGGCAGTAATTTTCGCGAGAGTCCTTGCTGGAGGACCACCCTGTTGGCACGAACGTCAGGGAGGACACACGGTAAAGGAATGGTGGAAAAAATAATTTTCAGCATGAATTATTGATAACGGGCGATTGATTGTCAGCGATTAGACTTAATGTCCACGATCCGCGCGATGTGACGCGATCAAAGATCCATCCCTCCCGTCTGATTTGAATTCGTAAGACGAAGCGTCGCGCATCGTTAATATTTACCTGCGAGGCAGCGCCTCCGTCGTCGACCTCAATCGAGGTATGCTCTTAGATACGAAGTAACACTACAGAATTTCCAAATAATTGACAGGCGTACGTCGCCGGGTGTTTCATTAGCCGAAGGTATCGGGCACCCCGCGACGCAGCCCTCAATTAAACCTTTTTCTCCGATATCGGTCCCGATAAATTATTACGTGCGAAGAGCCGACGCACGGTATTTTGTGGCCGCGACATTCGCGGTTTACGCGCCAGCCGTGCAATTACGCTCTTTACGAGACTTTTCTTTATGGTAATCCATCCCCTTGTCGCGCTCGCTTATCGCTCTTAAGTAATAATAATAACGTTATACCGGGTATTAATTGAATCTTATTAAGGAGATGCGCGATCACTCCAATTTGGCGTGATGAAGCGCGTGATGGTACGGTTTGCGGGAATTATAAGATGTGATCGCTGAATTTGTTATTCAAGGCTTTTAGCTGTAAGTGTAATCATCATCCAATTACGACACAATTTCAAAGCTATTTCAGTTGCGCATCTTCTTATCCTGATTATCGGCGAACGGATCGATAATTTTTGGAGTAAGCGAGAAAAATCTTTCAAAAATATATGTTTTGTAATAAGCCAATTTTATATTCAAATCGTAAGAAAAATTTTCCATTTACAGGGTCTTTATAAATAAGTGCGAAAAATTTTAGATGATTCTTTATCAAGAAAATTAAGGGTGATCTTTCATATAAACATATACTCCTATATTCTTCCTTGAGGAGTTACACTTCTTTGAAGGAGGAGGTGAAAAAAATTAGGTTTTCTTTTTATAGTTTATAATTTTGTGTTGTTTTTATTCTATTTTTCTCCAACATTTACTTTAATTTTGTTTTGCTCGCCTTTTTTATTTTAAAATTCAACTTTTTGTAACTCGAAGCCTATGCCATTTAACATGATGCTAACATAATAATGTATTTTATCTTTTTTCTTAAAAATTATTGATTTTATGAAAAAATGAAAGAAATAAAAAATTTTAAATGATCACATTCCGGTCCGTTAAAAAGTTCTAATAAAAAATTGAATAGAGTTGTTAGTTTCATCCCGTTATAATGATATGAAAAGATTAAAAAATATTTGATATTAGTAATTAATTAATTACGGGAAGATTAAAAAAAATTGAATAGGGATTAGTGTTAGTTTCATCCTCTTATAACGATATAGAAGATTAAACAAATATTAATAAATATTCTTTTTATCAGCGAAAAATATATCCATCAAATTTCATTTTTCTAACTTGTTCAAAATTTGAAAAAAAAAAAAGAAATTTTATTTTCACTTTCCCCTTTGGAAAAGTGTAACTCCTCTGGAAGGAATGTAGGAATATATTTTTATATTAAAGACTCCTTTTAATTTTTGAAAAAGAATCATCTAAAATTTTTCACTTACTTAGAAACACCTTCTATATAAATATAATATGTGTGTAATTGAAAGAATACAAAAATTATTACTAGCACTTTATTAGAATATTATTATGTATTGTTCCTACAAAAGTCTTTAATTAAATACTGAGACATTACACAGAATCAAAGTATCAGTGATTTTATTATAAACAGGCAGATTAAACATCAATAAATAATCGCGAAGCGACGCGAATTCAGTGAATTCTAAGAGCGAGGGTTAAGGATGTTCTGGATGTACAATAGTAGCAAAAAATTGTCAAAATTAAAAAGAAAACATGTTTCTTACGTTTATACTGTTTGAGAAATTAAAAAAATAAATTTGGGTTATGAAAAAAATTTAAGTATCGCAAAATAATATGGATTTTGACGTAAAAGAAAATAGTTTTAATTAATATTTTTCCTAATTAATGCAAAAATTTTTGATCGTGAATATCCTCTGAAATCAACTGCAAAAAACAATGAAAGACGAGTAATTTGCAGAAAGAGAAAAAGAGACAGATAATATTTTTCTACAATTTTTAGTAAATAACTTTTAAACGAATTAGTGGATCTAAATCAAGTTTTGCACAAATATTTATTAAAATTTCCTTAATATATGAGAAAATTTTTATTTCATTGGTAATATTTTTTCTTTGTCAAATTTGTCAATAAGTGCTACAATAGGCGATTTTCCATAAGAATCAATAGTAACTTTAAATTTAAATAACTTCCAAACCGTTAAGAGAATTGTGCTTAGTTTTTGCACAGATATTCAGAAGAAATAGTAGAACAATCTACGAAATTTTAATGCTTTTGTTAATATTTCGATATATGCCACATACATCCTTAATTTCTCAGGCAAATCCGGACCGAGACGACGACGGTCCACGTTCGTTTCGTCAATTACGCAATCTGCCGCGATACGAGTGCATGGCGATCGTCGCTATAGGCGGGGACCCTTCGATGGAAGGTGGAAGATGAAAGTGGAAGGTACACGCGCGTACCTGAGTGGGAGTAACCCGCATGTACGAAAGGGATGCATGTACTTAGCGTGCGGTGTGAGTTCCAAGTCGCGCGAGGGCTTCAATCAACGTGCCGTCGCCCGGGGCTCATCCGATATCAGACATTAGGTACCCACGGGTACCGTACCTTTCCTCGGCACTCTCTTCCACGTTCCGACGCCCACTACGCGCCGACTTGTGTATCGAACTTTATTCGAGAATTACCGTCTTTCCCACCCTCCCTCCTCTCCCTTATTCCTCGTGCCCCGGGACGCTGGATAAACAATTGTGATGTAAAGGTATACGTGAAAGAAAGCCATCCACGAAGAGATCGTTCACCATTCGAACAGTACTGTTATTGTCATTAAATTTCCCTCTTTCTCTCTCTCTCTCTCTCTTTCCTTCTCGTATTATATATAAAAAAATAAGCGTAAAATTATGATAAATTATAATAAATCATATAAATAAGAGTAAAATTATTGAGTAATAAATGATAGATAAATTGTATTAATAAAAGGTATGTCATATTTTATTTTCTATGCAATTACTTTGTAAAATTAAAATGTCAATCTTTGATTAAATACGTAAGAGGCGTATAGTAACACGTTTACCCCTTGAAATTTTTATACGTTCGCGCAGCGCACTGTTCCATAACTCATAAATTACACAATGCGGAACGACATACGGGCTCCTGTGCGCGCGATTACTTATGCACAATTTCTCCGTCTCTTTCCAGACCTCTAAATCATATCTAGTCGACGATACGTAACCGCCACGCGGTTCATATTGCGAAACGCCGACTACCATACAGATTAGTCTTCATACATCCGGATTACGTAATGACGTATCAGTTTTTCTTTTTTTTTTTCGTTTTCTTTTTTCGCGGACCGATAAGTTTTCAGGTTGAATTAACCGATCGATCCGAGTCACGGATCGAACACGGCATTTATAGAGATGAAAGTCGCGCTATTGAAAGTTACACCGGCGGGCAGCGAATAATTCAGTCAAAGCGTAAAATCATTAACATCGGTTGTAAAATATCCGCGGGGACGCCGGCGGGCGTCGTGCGTCGCCTGTGAAACTCGCGCTGACATTAATTGCGAGATTCTCTGCGAGGAAGAGTTTCTGAGAATAGCGGAAGTAATGCCACTTTTCTTTCCTTCCTAATAATTAAATACTAATAACATTTAATTTATTAATTTTTGAAGGAAGAATTACTTGAAAAGTTTTTTGATTACATCAAAAATAGATACGAGTTGTCAAATGTTAGATAAGAAAACACGTATCCTATAATTAATTCATAACGATATTTATTTCTCGTAAAAAGTGGCAAAAGAGATTGTATGTATAACACATCTCTCAATTTTTATATAAAAGGGAAGAAATTATAAAGCTGTTAAAGCAAAAGATATATTTTGACATTTTAATTTGTAAATAAATTCAAAGGAAATTATTTGTCAGCCAATTAAAACAAATTATTTTAATTATTTTTCTTTATATAATTGTTTGACAATTATAATAACTTTAAGGACTGTTGCATTAAGAAAAATGAATTTAATACATTTATTATATTTATTTTATTATTAAATCGGCAAATTATTCAGAATCCCATCAAATATTTAAAATTTGCATCGAACAAATATTTCCTTCGAATAATCTAAAAATTATTTAAACATTTTTTATACAATCTTTGAACTGGTATTGATTATATATAAGATTTCAAATTATTATCGAATGACTTTATAATTATCACAATTCTTACCTTGAAAGGGATATCCAGTGAAGTAGGGTGCCATGTTGAGAGTGCTGACTGCCATCTAGCCGTTCCCGTTTCCAGGAGAAATCTCCCTCTTCCTCTCTCTCTCTTTCTCTTTTTTTTTGTCTGCGTTGTTCACCAGCAGCACCACCACACCGAGGTTCCTCACTCCCCTCGATCCCGAGTCCTGATTACACTCGGTTCACAATCCGTATCCTCACTTTTTCCGCGTGCCACGATCGATATGCGTGTGTCCCGAACGACAAGAGCGGACGGTGTCCAACAAGTGACAAGAAGCGGCACTCGAAGAATTTCTACTGCCAACAGCCGAAACGAAGGGGGCTCGGCACCACCCTTCTTATTTTTAACTGCGACGCAAAACGGGACGGACCTGTTGGCTACGGGGTCTCGGCTCGAACTGCCGGCTCCTGCGGCCGCGATCCTCCAGAACACAGCGAAGAAAACGAAAGGCAGGCACGAAAGGAGGAAAACCTCCGAGGAGGATGGCTCCGCCTTCATCTTGGGGGCCCCTTTCAAGAACGGCTAGTCGACGGTCCCAGCCGTGCTCTTTCATGGCTCTATCGGTGCTGCTGCATTGGTCACCTGCCAGGTAATTTCGCCGCGGCGGAGGTGGTCGCACGTCCAACTCCGCCTCGTACAACAGACTTTCCACCACCAGCCCTGAGGAACGATGATGTTTCGCGCCCGACTTACCCTCCCGGCGGCTGGCGGCGTCGATATCGCGCAGATCGCAAGCCTCTCGCGGCCGATTTCCTTTGCGGATTCGACGCGGTCCCCACGATCGGGAAAGAGATCAAGATTTCGTTCCAATGCGCCTGTTCACCGGTTCGACGTTTTCACGGCTCACAGAAAACTGGATCCATCATCACGATCTCATATATAATCTCTAAAACTTATTTGTAAAAAAATATTCTGAAAATTTAAGAAATGTCATCGATTTTTTTTTTCTTTTACCTTATGCGATTGTCATTGCATATAGCCATTAAAACGTGGCGTTCGTCTATTACTTCTTTCAAGAAATATTTTTAAAATGCATATAATGCTGGATACATATTTTAATATAATTTTTCATCCCCGTTAATTGTTTTGCTCTTTAAAAAAGTCATAATCAAATCAATAAATATTTTTAAAATTTTATTGAATTCTCTAATCTGAAAATTATAAATATTATAAGTTTGCATTTTGCTGATTTAAATTTACATTTTCCGACATTTGTAACTTTCTTACAATAAGAGAAACTATATATTTTAATATAATTTTTCGTCCCCGTTAATCATTTTCCTCTTTACGCAAAGTAATTAATAGCGATTTTGACAGCAAATACTATAAGCTAGCGTTTTGCTGATTCAAATTTACATTATCCGACAATTTTAATTTTATATACAATAAGAAAAAACTGCATATATATTTCAGTATAATTTTTCATCCCCTTAATCGTTCTGCTCTTTAATGCAAAGTAATTAACAGCGATTTTGACAGCAAAATACTATATACATTTTGCTGTTTCAAATGTATATTTTCTGACAACTCCAATTTTATATACTGCACGCATCTTTTAATATAATTTTTTATCCCTGTTAATCATTCTGCTTTTTAATTCAAGTAAATTAACAGCGATTTTGACAGGAAAATACGCCGCGACTTGACTTGAATTCACTGATTCATCGATTCTAAAATGGCATAAAAAGGCGAATAAATGCCGATAAATTGACGATATCTAATTTTCCTTTGATTCAGACGAATGCCGCGGCCGTCGACACTCTCGTCGTGAAAGCCACTCCACGTCGTCTCCATGCCGAACACGCATCGCGTGATCTCGCCAATGAGATCGTGCGAGGTTCAGAGGAGCCCGCTGCTGCGAGCGCGTATACGCTTCCGCGGTAGCAATTCGGCGCGCATCGTTAATTAAAATTAATTACGTTTGTCGAGTAATCGTGCGTTTAATTGAATCGCGGGATTCCGCTGAAGACTTGCGTCCGAGACGAAAGTGGAACGGCGGAATCGACGGCGGATTCTGCACGGACACGCTCCTTTTCTCTCACCGTAAGTCCTTAATGATAAACGTACGCGGCGCGACGATATCATTATCTCCGTTTAATTAATGTTGTAAAAAGCGTTCGCGCGTGTGAGAATGGAGAAGAAGGCCGGGACGGGAAAGAAAATTTCTGTGGCCGCAAAAAGAGAAACGTGGCGCGCACCGGCGCGCATCCTAGAACGCATGCGGCGAGCCATTTCTTTCTTCCCTCTTGGGACATTAGACATTTCGGACAGGTTCCCCGCCGCGACGAAACCACCTCCTCTGATTCGCGTGTAATCACTTCGGACATGGACCGAAAAGCCGCGAACACCCGCTCCGACGAGCATCGCAATCTGACACAATGGGCCTCAGATGGACCCGTGCGTTTCATTAATATATGCATTTATAAAGCCTGATGTGTATCAATCAGCTGCAACGATTATTTCGTCTGATGGAGTAAAAATAATTGTTCGATGCATCGAGAGCCTCTTACAAAGACGGCTTTAAACAATGAAGCTTTACGATAAGAGACTTGGAAATTTTCAACTGTCAAATAATTTTCTCCAATTTACGATAAATATCTTCCATTTATTTGCGTATCAAAATTGCCATTTACAATGTCAACATGTGCAACGAAGGAAAGTATCTCGCCTTATGAAAGGCAATTTAATTTATCCGAGTCAAGACTCGCGCATTAACCGTCGCGTCAATCAAACGTCGCGGGGAAATTTTTTTCCGGGGGCTAATTAATTGCGGGCCCCGGGTCGAAGCGCGATCCGCATTAATCAGCATCGAGCGCGCGTGAAGAAAGAGACGGAGAGAGCCCGTTTGTGCGAAATTTATGCGCGTGCCCTCGACGCTCCGTAAGAAGAGTCACCCCGGATCGGACACGCTGTTGCGCCTCTGCCGCCTTTGCCATCATTAGGCGGATAATGCATATCTTAATGATTACGAAACGAAACACTGACGGCCAGAATGGATACGTGCAAGTATACGCCGATGAATGGCGGTCCGACTACGGGCGACCACCGTTCGCCAACCGTCCGCCAGTCGTCCCACGCTCCCGCAATCAGCTCCCCATAAACTACAATCACGACACGTGCTATATCGCGCCGACCGGTGCATCACACCCTGCAAATAGATGATAGCCGCGTGGATTAACTGCTGCGGGATAGATCGGCGTGGTACGCGCCCGTGTTCCGAGGAATCTTCACGCTACCGCGCTACGACCAAAAAAGAAATAGTCTAATTGCAAAGAATTCAGTCAGTAATGACATTTAAACGCAACGATTAATTGAAGATTAAGCTTTTTCAACGAATTAATTCTTGAAGAAATACAATTTTAACAATATATAAGATCTTATCCTTCTTCTTGGAAAATGATAATGAAACTTTTTATTTGGATAAAAGTAAAATTTGTTAGCTTTAAAATTAGATATGATGAAGAATAAACTTTTATTACACTTTATTATTTAATTAAAAATTTTCTAAAATTAAAGTAAGTAAAAGTGTTCAAGTTTCAATAATCTTTAATTAATATTTATGTTAAATTGAAAAGATAATATATTAAATAAATTACAAAAATAAATAAAATATTTAAATAATTAATATAATAAATAAATTATATAATAAATATAATAAAATATTTAAATATAAATAAATATAAAATTTTTACATTTCATATTACAAATTTTCATTGAAATAAACTGATGTTTATTAATATCTCGAAAAACATACAAAGTGTAAAGAATTAACGTAACGTGAGAATCATACAAACGGGCCATCATGTGTCGTTAATGCACTTCGAAGAAATCGTTTGTATTTTATGAATGTCATATGAACAACATTCTATTCTTAACGCTTAAATAACTCATTGTCTTATCCGACAATGTAAGAATCCGACTGCAAATTTCAACCTTCACGCTTCGAAATTCGCTCTTTGCACCCGTCACGTGGGGCGCACAATCCGCCCGTTGTCTTCGAGCGCGCTAATCTCGGGAAAATACGAGCGTGCTCGCGAATATTATCGCGCACCAAGTTAATTACCGCGTCGCTCCAACGCGACAGCGGGCAGGGAAGAGAGAGAGAGAAAAAAAAAAAATGAGATAGAAATGGCGGATGGTCTGACGACGAATATATATATGCGCGCATGGCGGAGAAGGAGATCGTAACGGTGTTATGTGCCATTAAAGACAGCAAACATCGTAGCTTTTATGCGCTGTGGAAAATCACGAGATTGTTCGGGGACATTAGCACCGAAGACCGCTGGATTCTAATAATCGTCGCTCCCACGGCGACACACGCTTGATTAGGCCATCCCGTCCATCGTCAGGCGCACAAGATTCGCAATCAGGATATTTTTAGCTCGCTTAATACGACGATCGTCGCGAATATAGGACCTGCAAATTGAAATTTAGAAATGACGTCGGCGATAAATATCGTTTGTACCACCGAGATTATTCGAGCTGAGGATGAATTGCAGCCACCGTCGGTCTACGATGAAAAGGCGATTCGCTCGAGCGATATATCTGTCAAACGACCACGTCTCAATCATTCAAATCACTCCGGTGAACGATCCTTCACCACAAACGATCTATAATTTTTACTAACTTTCCCGGGCGAGCTTCGGAGGAGATCCGTATGATTTCCTGCGAATCGCCACTCGAATGATCAATCGGTCTATCGGGATCGATCGGGTCGTCGCGAACAATCTCGAGCATCAATTCCAACGTTACGATTGGACGTGATCCCCCGATGTGAGGCAATCTTGTCTGCCTTACAGGAGCCTTGTCCCTCGGGCACGCGTCTCTCCATGCGATCTGGTCGATCAATGACCACGAGGTGTCAAAATCGTATAAAAACCGTTCCCTCGGGACAATCGGTGCACCTAATTGTTATCTCCTCGACGGAGAAAAATTCTTCTGCCTCCGGGGCCAGTATCGTCTTTGTGCTGAAAAGGTCCTTTGCTAAAATAAATTTACTTTTGAAAACATATACTTTTACAAGCAAAATAAATCAATATATACTTTTATACCAGATAATATTTTGAATAACCAAGATTTATGACGCTATTTAAATATTCTTGCATTTATTTTAGGCAGAAAAAATCACATTTACATGAAAATAAATGAATTAAAAGCTCATTCTTTCCAATAATTGTCGATATTTAATTAGAATTTTCCCAAAATATATCACTTAATTTTTCTTCTCACTCTTTATTTGCTTTAATTAAAAATAAAGACACTTACCTGCCCTAAGGATGCTTATTGTTGTTGCGGCCCTAGAATCCTTCTCGCAGAATCATAAGGATTTTGGCGCTCCTATGGGATTCATATTATGAACTCGTAAGAAGGAGATTGTCAAAGATGAGTTTGGGCCGAAAATATTCCCCAAGGATAATAACGTTCCTAATTATTCGCCCATTCACATATTTACGTGTAATCATTTTTTTCATCTCAATTCCAGTCAGTTTTGTGACTATTACTCACGCATTAATCTATTTTGAGAAGGTTTTTAATAGCGATAATTTATTTCTTTGCGAGCATCAACATCTTTGACAACTGTTTAATAAGACAATTTGTTTGTTCGCCACAAGTCATGATTGTTAGATTTATAAAAATAGCATATCGTTCAAATGTTCACTTAATTTGTGAACGCAAGCTTCCAAGTTTTTGTAACAATTAAATTTAATCTTACAAAGTTCGATATCTTTTTTTTTATATTAATATAAATTGATCGCAAATTTTACCCACGATGGAAAATTTGAATTTTATGTTAAGCTATGTATGTACAAGTAAAGACTTGGATTGATAAAATTTATAAAAAAAACATATTTCTTTTTTTTTTTTTAACATCCGAATTTAACGATTAAGTTTCAAATATAAATTATGACGAGCGATCAAAAAAGAATGCGTAGCATTTTACGATCATTAAAATTAATATAACGGTAAACATCTCTCAAAATACACACATACGTAAATATTGGATAATTACAAGATATAAATTCAGTTTTATACTCCCGAAGAAGATTAGTTTAAAGCTTTCTAATGAGACGTGAACGCGAGTTTTTAACCTTATGTAATAATCGCCGCGAGTGTCATGCATTATTAATGTAATACAAGATTCTGCTGTTAATTATAGAGGAACTTTCCCAGCGAACTATACTCGTAAATCACTTTCCATGATATCTAAGTACGAGTAAATCGTGCTGTTTAGAATATCTAGAGTATCATCTAGAGCAGAGAGCGTTCGAAACCAGGTAGTCGTTGATGAGATGTTGATAAATTCCTGATGCTCTGGCATAACATCGCGAAGGCGGACGTTCCCAGCTTCAATCCGATGTAAGACTGTAACGTATTAAACTTTAAGTCATAGATCATCCGGCAATAGGCAGGTCGTATAGCAAACATTGTTGCAAGACCTACACTAGGGCGTGAGACCAAGTTAATACTTGGTTGCTTGCGTTAATCGTAAATATGACTGAATAAATTATTTAATGTAAATTATTGGAATATTTTAATCATATAATGTAGTTGTATAATAATTTTATAATAATTGTATAGTAATAATTAAAGTTGTCCTATTCTAATTTAACCTTCTAAAATTCTAACTTACTTTTTGTAAGAATCAAAAAGCATAATGCATATTTTTTAATCAATATAAATGTAGAAAAATTAATAATTGAAATGATGAAAAATATTTCTTACTACAATTGAGCTTGAATTATTTAAGAGATTTCAGGGGATCTAAAAAAAATTTTGACAATTTTGAAGGCGATGAGAGAGATGCGATTAACGATAAGTGAAGTCTTATTTTCAGTGGAACAACCGATCTCTGACAGATCGCTGATGCGCATCGATAAGTTAATGTAATCCGCAGTTCCACGTATGCCCACGGCGAGAGGCGAGGAAACGTGTATATCTATATCCGCACGAAGCAACGTCACTACCGGTACCACAAGGTGGCGGAGGAGACCCGAAGCAGGATGCAAACCATTAAATAACAGCTCGCGGGGTGATAGATGGGTCGCATGCCGATCGTTCTTGTTGGCAAAGCCCATTAAAGCGCGTGGGTCCGACTCGAGTCGGGGTTCGCATTTACACCTGAGCTTTGACTGCCACCACCACCACCACCACCATCATCACCACCACCATCATCGTCGCCACCAGCGGGTACCAGCACACGAGGCCCGATAGGGCCCGGTCGAAGAACGGGATGGCGGGAGGAAAGGAGGAAGGGGATATCGGGGGAAAGCGAGAGGCTTGGGCCCCAGGACTTGGCCCACAGTTAATTGCCAGCATTTAATGAGCGTTCTTTGACGCGCCGCGCGAACCGCCACGCTAAGAGTCGTAATGGCTGCAGCGCTTTCCTGACGACTTCGCGTACATATCGTATGTACGCCTGATCGACGAAATAAAAATGGCCGCGGGGGAGTATTATCGATTATTGTTTGCAACGTACAACTCTCTCGCACCGATGAAAACTCTTTTGCGCGATTGAGATATTAGCGCAGGGATGCGCTCTAACGATGCTCGATCGTCTGATAAGATTTTGTCATTTTGATAAAATTTCTTCAAAATTCCCTGGAAATTTCAATAAAAAGAATTTTTCGCCACAAAATCGAGAGTAATGATTTTTCAAAAATAACGTCCATAATTCGTTATTTTTTAAACAATTTTTTATTTTCCCTCAAATTGCTAAAAGAATCTAGAATTTGTTATAAGAATTAACTTTATGCTTTTAAAGAAATTCAATAAAAAATTCGTAATTATACGTTACGTTGTATTTTACAAAAATCTAATAAATAAATGAACATATTAATTTGTTTTTTCTATACATAATTATTAAAGCGACTTTGTAAAAAAAAAATAAACATATATTCAAAACAATGTATGCATTTTCACTTATTCTCCGCGAGTTCGCTTGCACAACAAAACGAAAACCGGAAAAGCCGTATTGCATTTTTCTCTCGGTTAATGTTATTTATATCACCGAGTTGGCAGCGAGAAACCACTTAAATTGCAGTCGTCACAATAGCGTCGGCACAGTGGCAAAGCTTTATAAATATACCGCTATTTTTTTCATAAGAATCGTCGGCAACCGACAAAAGTGTCGCCATTCTGATTTAGTGACCACAATAATGGTCAAGGAATAGCGTTTGTTGGCAAACCGTGTGTCCTTGCTGAAAGGATCCGGTGCGACAGTCGTCAAATTCTTTATCTGCTCTAGAACCACCATGGTATCTTCTACCTGTGTGCGGTCAATGCGTGGTTTCCTCCTAAAAAATCAATAGCGTTAAATATATTCAAAATTATTTATTTTTTATAACTACATGAAACAATAATATTCGTATAAAAATCTCATTTTTGTAAAATTGATGGAGGAAAGAAGTAGCTTTTTAATTTTTAATAATTTACTTAGAATCAATTATCTCTTCTTGTATTATAAAAGTGTAATTAATTATATAATTATTAAATATAATATTAATGAAATTTTAATGTAAAAGCAATATATACATATGTTTTATGCAAAAAGATTATATTAAATTTTTAGAAAATTATATAATTATTGAATTATAATTTATATCTTAAGATTGTAAAAAATGTTACAAGCTAGAAATTCTAATCATATATAAACATTTTATATAATTAACAGTCGATGTAATGACGCTTGTTGGTAAGCATAATGACAACTTTGTAATGAAAAAAAATGACTGACATATATATAAAAATACAAGATAAATTTTATTATTTTAAAGAATTATTTTTGATAAAAAAAAATTATTTTGCACTTCCATTTTGCAAAATTAATATAATAAATAATAAAATGGCATCGACTCACGATAAGCACAGAGCTGAAGTGATATTATCTTAAGGGATACCAAGCGGTCCTTCTTATCATAGAAAGAATTCAGTATGCAAACATTATCTTCTGAGAACAATAAAAAATTATATTATTATAATTAATGTTAAGTAGAATTTTACATGGAAATATAAACTGTGTTATATAAAATGTTATAAAATAATCCGCGTTTAAAATATAGAGAATATTAAAATATATCTTCCATTTCTTCTTTAAGTTACCAGACATTTTCATAGATGGCGACGGAAATATCTTCCACTTTTCTTCTTTTTTTTTGAAGCTGATTAGGCTTTTATGTAGAATTTGCCTACACGTTAGTATAGTGCTTTCATAAAAACAAAAAAATTTAAACAAAAAAAAAAGAAAAAACAAAAACGATAAAGGTCAGAGATTTATTATGTAGAGATTTCAACTGATCATGAAGAAATGTAAAGATCTTTAATCATGCACTCAAAAACTTAACTTTTCAGAAAACTAAACAATTTACAATTCTTGCAACAGTATTTTTTTAATTTGATTAAAATTAATTGAAAAGAAGATTAATTGATACAATAAACTTTTAAATTATATTTATATAGAAGTATTATTTTTTTTTAATTTCTTTTTTTACGAAAAATATTTTTAACAAAATATTTATGACATGTGAGCACAGCGCATGTGCGCATTTAACAAATTTATTAATAATATATAAATAAATGATGTATTTATATATGAAAATTTTATATGTTTATATTTATATAAACACATAGGTTTATCGATTTTGAATGTGTAAACAAATATATTTATTAGACAGTTTATAATTTATTAATAAATCAGATGCAAAACATTATTTTCTAAATTTAAATGTTTTATCAAAAAATGTTTAGACCGTATAAAATATTGAATTCTTACCGCTATCACAGAGTAATCACGCACAAAGTATACATTTGTTATCAAAGTGTAAGTTAATGTAAACAATTATACGGCAATATATTTTGCTAATATAATTATATGTGAATAAAAACTATATATTAAAATTAATTATGTATAACATTCTTCTTGCATTAAAATAATAAAGATAAATTTTAAATGACAAATTTATAGTATAACCAATGTGTAATAGATAACATATAATTAGAATATATAAAATATTAATTATAATAATTATTTTGTGTGTTTAGTTCGTAGCAGATATATAATATATTGAAAGATCGATTATTTTTTTTACATACAGTCATTTAAAATATTCGAACAATAAAAAATTGCTAACATATATCACAAGTCTATTTGTAAATAATAATATGAATTTCTAAAAATATATACTATCATCTACGATTTAAAGCCAAGTACCAAAGTAATACAAAAATTGACATAAGACTACTAATATTACATACGTTATAATATCAATGATCCCTTTATCATTTTCTATTGGTATAGATGTGATATGTACATGTATTGCAACCAGCATTTAACATAAGGGGAAAATTCATTGGAATTTCTTTTATAAATTATAATAAATATATATTTTTTTTAAAATTATCAAAAGTAAGATTTAAAAAATTATGATTTAAATGAATTATTTCAAAAAGTGAATTTAATTTTGAATAGAAGTTTACTTTTCCCCTGTTATTTCTATATAATATATTTTTCCATTTTTCTTTTTCTCAATAACTCTTAACTGCAAAATCTAAAAAATATTACATATTATTTTAATATGCAACGCACACATCAGACTTCTCTACTTTTTAATTAAGCCTTAAGTTAAAATAATATAAATTTAAATAATATAAACCTGCAATTAAGTAAATAATAAACATCTGTTATATATTTTGTTTGCTTATTCACTCTCAGTCATTTACAAGTCCGAAATATAATCAGCGCCTTAACATTTTCATCAAAAAAAAAAATAATCAACTTCGAGAACGTCAAAGTATATATGAGATGAATAACGGTACGTTCTGGGACAGTCTCTGAATAGGGAATGCATCTCATCGACGGCTCATTACAGCTACCACGGTCGCCACATCGGGTCGCGCTCGTCCACGCGTTCGACGTCGATTTCTTCATCGTCATCGGCGTTAATGTCTTGCGGGTCATTCGTTTTGTTCCTCATCGTCGTCGTCGTCGTCGTCGTTGACCGCCGATCCCTCAGACTCTTCGGTTTGCCGCTGCAATTTACTGTTAATTTCTCATCGGCCTCAACGAGCGACATCGTGGCCCGACATCGTGGCGTGAAGGAAACGGTTGTCGTCGACGCGCCCGCGTCATCGATCTCGTCGACAGTCTTATCAGCGCGGACCATGGATTTGATCTCTGGCGACACGCTTGCGGAAGGTCTCGCCGAGTCAATTTCACCGGAGGTGGCGACGGGACCACAAGGTGCCACGACGTTGGCGACGCGATCCAGATTGACCAGGGTAGGCGATAACAGATTGGCTTTCGGCTGAGGAGAACAGTGAGTTTTTTATTGTCATTACGGCGATCGTCAACACTTCGCGATCATAAATCTCTGCGACTTGAACGCGATAATATCTTTGTCGTTACTTTTGGGTATAGTTCCGTGAGAAACGTACGAAATATAATTCCATCTTCTTTAATATAATATATCATTTAAATTTCTTTGTTTCTTTAAGGATGTTTTGGCTGTAAATAGTAGCAAAAAACTGTCAAAATTAAAAAAAAAAGCATATTTCGTACATTTATATTGCTTGAAAAATCAAACAAATAAATCCGGATTATAAAACAAATTAAATATCATAAAATAATATGATTTTTCACGTCTTCGTAAAAAAAAATAATTGCAATTAATTTATGACAAAAACTTTTGACCATGAATAACTCCTGAAGTTAACCGCAAAAAAAACATAGAGAAACGAATAATTTGTAGAAAGAGAGAAAGAGACAGATAATATTTTTCTACAATTTTTAATAAATAACTTTTACACGAGAATCTAAATCAAGTTCTTGCTAAAATATTTATTAGAGATTTCTTAATATATGCGAAAATTTTTATTTTGTTGACAATGTTTTTTTTGTTTTGTCAAATTTGTCAATAAATGCTACAATACGATTTTTCTTAAGAATCAATACTAACTTTAAACTTGAATAATTTCCAAACTGTTAAAAGAATTGTGTTCAGGTTTTGTACAGATGTTCAGAAAAAATAGTAGAAGTCTATAAAATTTTCATGCTTTTATCAATGTTTTGACATATGACACATCCTAAAACGAAATCACAAGGATTTCAAAGTTATTAATAATAAATATGAAAAAAAAGCGATAAAAACTGCGGAAATAATAGAGGTAATAATAATAGCGCAAAACATAATTGATTATATAATGATCCACAATGCAGATAAAAAAAAATAAAAAAATATATAGATATATGTATATACAAAGTGAAAGCTTAATAAATATATTATATATATATACAGTAAGAAGTAAGTAATAAAAGTAAGAGAAAACTCATAAATAATAATTAATTGGATGTTAATTATAAGAATTATTACTGCATGCATAATTTTCCCTTTTTTTAATCTTCAATCGTAGCAACAAAGTATAATTACGATAATTGCGATAAATTGCATGTTGCGAATTCTTTCTCGTAAGCCTATGCAAGGGACCTAACATAAATTCAATGCAGATGAAGCTTACTCAAGGCGCCTACTTTATATCCCTCATGAATGACAATTGCAGTGGCAAACCGGACCGTACATTAAATTACGCCGCGTAATACTTTGTTCGTGGAAATTCGTGCCTCCATTAAAAGTTTCACGCGAGAGAGCGAGCGGTATTCATCTCGCAAATTTGCGGAAGATATATCCGCGCGAGCGCTATATTCGCTTCGCAAAACTTTCGCCTCATTAACCCCCTCCCCGCCACGCCGCCCATCATTCTTCTCCTCCCTTCGCTCTCTCCGACCGATTATAATATGTCATGCTAATTGCAGATCGAACCGATAATTACCGATGAATTTGTTTGCCGACTTTGAAGGCCAGCTGCGAGGTGTCTCGCCAGCCTTTCCGCGGCTTCACCTGGAAGCGACGAGAGAAATCTGCAGGCTTCCGCCGCGCAATGCCCAAAGCCGGACTGCCAGCGGCTCTCCGCGGAAATATCCTCGTCGCTCGTAATCGTCGTCGACGATCCGGCGTTTCGCGAGGCCTGCAGCTTCTGCAGATGACGCACCGTCAACTCGAGGATGTCAGCCTTCTCCAGCTTGCTGATGTTCTCGCCCTCGGTCTGCCAATAATCATTGCGTTAGTCAGATTTATCGATCCCTTTCGTTCCTTCATTTATGAAATGTGCATCTTAACAAAATTTGTGATATTAATAAAGAGAAATGATTACCCGCCACTCATGCAGGAAAGTAATATCAGGGCAAAAGCATAAAAGATATAATCAATATTAATCCTTTATCTGGGGTTGGGTAAGTGAATTTTTTTTTTTTTTTTAAAACTAAGTTAAATTTAAAGGGCCAAAAATTAATTAACAATAAATTTACGTTAAAAGCTACTTACTAAAGAAACTAGTTTAAGTTCAAAATTAACTAAGTTAAATTAAGAGTTATTAACGTTCCAATTTTTCAACTCAACTTTTTAACTAGTTAGTCAAGCCTAAAAATTAAATATATAAAAAGTTTGATTGATTCTATCAATCCTTATTTAATTAATAATTTAATCAATCCCATTTTCGCTACTTCGTTAAATTATGAAAAATCTATAACGCACACAATGTCATACTCCGTCGACTTGTTGATCGTAATAATTTCGCGCCTCTCTACGGAAAGTTAACGCTTCTATCTCTCCCAGATTAGTCTCATCGGCGCAAAGTGAAGCGATTCCGCGAGAAGGAGAACGTCGAGTTTTTCGGACTAGAAGAAATTGCTACTAAAGTGCTGTCGTTATTGGTTCGCGACGCTTACGGGGCACTTTATTTTGTGTCATCACATCCGATTGAGGATGCTCATTAGAAAAAGGGAGACGAGCAATTCAGAACGCTCATTAAAAGGATATCGTAACCGCGACGACGCCTGACCATCTCGAGGAAGCTCGATGCTCCACGATCCGCGACAATCCACGATGCGCGAGAAGAAGAAGAGGAAGAAGAATAGCATCCGGTCGGGGAACATTAAGCCGTACGAAACGTGCCGACTGGACCGGCTAATGTGCCGTTGGAAAATTAGCATGGTGAAATCAACGATGCCTTTCACGCTGATTCAGCGAATTACGTGCACAATGGCAACGATGGCCGACGCAGAAGGAAGTTTCACGCGCGATCGTTTCGCGCGGAAAGACGCTATCGACAAATTACCATCAATGGCGAAGCACATTGTAGAGGATAAGTTAGTGACGTACAGGAAACGCGTTATGAAGCTCCTTTACGCGCTCCTTTATGCGTTTGCGCATAAAGGAGCGTCGATGTTTGAGGCAGAATTATTTCTCAAAATCCGAACACCGTGTATTCTCACCTCGCATCTTCGACGCTAAATGTGAACTGTTGAATTTGGAATTTTAATTTTGATATTAAATTTAATGCCGACGAGAATAGTGCTGTAAATCATCACGCAGAGGAAGAGGAATAAGCAAAAACAAAATCATATATGAATTGCTTTAAATGTATAATAATATTTTGCAAATATTTTGTAAACAAATTTTGTTTCTTCATAAAGGAAGCTTTGTTTTCATGCCAATGTATTTCAGAATGTCGAGAAATCACAATTTTACAAAATGTCCGTATGTGTGTATGTGCGCAAAAAAGACTTGCTCTAACTTTCGTAAATTTTGAAATATCGGGCTAATTTTTTTTATATGAATAGAGTATCATACTGGTATTAAATTTGACTAGGATCGGTAAAAGGGTTTATTTTTTTATAAAATTTTGAATTTTTCCAAAAAAAAAGAGCGTTGTTGCTCTAACTCTCTCTGCTTTCGCAAATTTTGAGATATCCGGCTAAATATTTTTATATGAATAGAATATCATTAAAAGATGGTTGGTATTGAATTTAATGAGAATTGGTGAAAGACTTGATTTTTTTATAAAATTTTGAATTTTTAAAAAAAGAGATGTGATTAACTTCTGCAAATTTTGAGATATTGGGCTAAATATTTTTACATGAGACATTTTTATTGATATAGAGAAGAAAATTAAATTAGCGAAAGCAATGTGCAAGTTTTTAATATGCACAATTTTTTACTTGTTAAATTTTGCGATAAGGAAGACTCTTTTCTGAAATGAGGTCTGATTTTTCACATATTTCCCATATTCGACATTCCCATAAATAATTCTCACTCTCGCTTATCTCCAAATCGCGTTCGGTGTTATCAGAATCGTGGGCTGAGAATCGTGTGATGTAAAAATAGCGAGCGGAAGGCGACGTTGGGACGCATTAAAAATTAAACGGCGATATTGAAGATATTTAAATTCCACCTACGTATCGCCCAATAAAGCGCGTTACGCGGTCCGCATCCGACTACACACTGAATATCATTTTGTTGACACTCGTTCACCGGGTGGTAGGTTCCCACGATATCTCACCGAGAATATATTTAAAAGTAAAATCGCCTGCACGCGTAGTTGCGGCCGGAGAATGTCTTTCCTGCTAGGCGCGATCCGTAAAATTGCAGCAGGGAGCGGTGGTGACGCGCGAACCGAGGCACTCGGTATCATAAATAGAGTCGAGCAAGAAACGCGAGAGAAGGTTCGTGCGGGACGTGTGGGGAGAAAAAGCATAGCACGTGCTCGCTGAAGCAGGGCTACGTATCGACATCCGAGATTCTTGCGTTCCGAAACCCTTTTCCTGCCGCTCTTCTAGTCGTTAAAGAATAATTTCTTTCGATCGCGAGAAAAAAAAAAAGAAAGATCGAACGGAAGATCGCGGAGCGAAAGTTAATGGCTGCTTGCAAAAAAGCTGCAAACATAATATGTACAGCTGTGTGCCTATTATCACGTCTAAAAGTTTGTCTTAGGCAGCACTGTTTTAACGTAACAGATGTTCAAAAATATTTGAGAATAAAAGAATTGCTACATATATTTTTTATTTAATTTTATTTTAATTTTATTAAATTTTAATTTAATTTAATTTGATTTGATTTTATATTTATTTTTTAATTGCGGAATAGAGGAAAATTTTATTTTGCATATAATTATACATTATTCTGTTATTGCATATAATTATTAATATGCATTTAATATTGCTATTTCAAATAACGAAAAACATTTATATTGGTAATGTAAAAAGCAATAATCTTACCTGTAAAGCGTCCACCATGAGATCCTTAAGTTCGTCGAGGCAACGATTTATACGCGCTCGCCTCTTCCTTTCCAAAAGTGGCTTCGTTATCTGGTTAAACACACGTTGTATTTTATTAATAAATATTCCGCGAACAGCTGCTTCGCATACCGGCCGTGCAGAAACTTTGACACCTCGATCTTGTATATCTCGTCGCGTGTGTTCGATCATCAACTTATTAACTACTATGTAGTCGAGACACGAAAGCGGAAATTGAATATCAAAGTGTCAGGAATATACTTAAGTGAGAAACGCAGAGGAATTTTTTTTATTATTTTTCGTATTAATTGACGAAAAAAATCCTCGATTTATAATGAACAGTGACACGTCACGAATAAAATCTCTTTATTTGGTCGCGCGAAGATAGCGATGATTTAACATCAATTAGCGACTGATATCGCCGTATCGATTTCTTATCGGTTGTTGAGCAGCGAGAAAGAATACAAATTTATGCGGTGCGATGTCAGCTGTCGAGTGAAAAAAATGAATAAAATCTTGATTGCGTTGAAAAGGCGCAAGAACTAAAATAAACGTGTCTGATTTAAGGACAATTTGTCAATTATATGTCAAATGCGTGGCTATCGATTTGTCGAATGCCGAGTATCGCAAGAAATAAAATCGTAAAAGAATGTATAAATTATTATGTATGCTCTTTGCATACATCTAAAACTTTGCAATTTTATCTCTATCAATGTATCGATGTTACCACATAACACAAAGTTAATTACCAGTCACCAAACCGCATCGATAAATAATCGTCTACCGTTAACAAAAAAAAAAAAAAAAGAAATTCTGTATATCACCGGCAATTAATGAATGCGAACTTCAGCTCGGATTGACGTGCGTGGTACGCGGCTACGCAGACTCGTTACGCAATCACTCGTGAGCTACATATGTAAATAAATATCAACTTTCTTAAACCGCGTGTAATTATGCGTAAGTATAATTTTTTAATTCACGTTATACGAAGAGAAAAATTTGTATTTTTCACAGATAATTATTCAAGCTCTGTATTAATTGCGATACCTTTTTGTATTGATATGTTCTCGAGACTGGATGAGGATAATCGTACGACATCATTGCAGGTGGGGGAAGATATAGATGCAGAAAGTAAATAAAAAACTGCAAAAGAAGAAATTAACAATAATAAATACAATTGAATAAGATATAAAAAAGAGAAAGCTCTTCGATATAAATACACAAAATAAGACTAGTTATAAATGCTAATTATGCAATAGACATAAAATAATTTATAAATACAAATATTGTCAAAGATAATAAAGAAATGAAAATATATAACAAACATCTCCTTTATCTGTATAATAAGTAATAAAGAATAAATACAATATAAATAATATCTTCTACAATAAATTCCGTGTTCTGTTTTCTTTTTAACAAGCAATTTATATAAACGATTAATTAATACGGAAATAGATAATGTAAAATATCTGAAAGTAAAATATAACAGTTAGAATCTCTCTCATCGGAGAAGTTAACTGTATCTAGTTAAACCGGATATCTGCCGCGATAAAATATATGATAAAAAATTTATTTTGCCAACAGCCAATAAACTTTTGATGAATAAAATACATAAACGTCATTGGCAAGGCACCGAACGATCAGCCGGTGCAATTTAGAAAGTCATCAAATAAATTCGAGAGCCGACGCTTGGAAATTGACATTCACACTTTGACCGTACAAAATATTCGTCTCTCAAATTAATATTATAATTGATACAAAACTAATCGCTCTTTTAGAAATTTTGTGCTTAGGAATTAGTGTTTTAAAGGTAAAGATAATTGCTCCAAGATAAATAATTTTATACGAAAGGTATAACACACAGAGAAAAATTTATACAAATAATATACAAAAAAAAAGAGAAAAAAAAATAAAGTAAAAAATGTACCTTTGTTAAAGCTGGCAATTCCAACAGCAGTCTGTAATAATTGCCATTTAGAATGTCAAAAATTACATTTGAAGACCCTACCGAATAAAATCTATAGAGAATAATTAATAACACACAGGAGCAATGCCAGCACGTTGACGTGTCTCGTCAATTTTCCTCAAACAGTCCAATTGCAACACGAGGCGATCTGTCTCACGGCGTCTCGCCGTGACATTTTACATTTCACGTATCAAGATTTAAATGAATAAAATAGATAACGTGTGTATTCCGACGGCACGCCGAGCGAATTGACAGGTCGAGACGGGCTGACATTAGACACAGAGGCGGGTGCACTTGGTGGAGTCTCTACACCAACTGACTCGATTGCTCTTCGCTGCCATTCCGACACAGGCTACCCTCACCCAGCTTGGAACCCTCCGGAGAAGCTACTTTGGATAGGAAGGTCGCTCCAAATGCTTCACGGTGTTGCACTCACTCACACAAGCGCGCAGCCGATATATACGGGCTGACAAAACACACACGCCGCTTCCAGCATTTTACAATAATTAAAATCAATATTGCCAAATCAATCCTGTCAAATTTTACCACAAAAAGTTAAAACTTTTTTTCCCGTATATATTTAAATCTCAATTTGAAAAAAAAAAAAAAAATTGTCATATTATAATCCTTCGTATAATAAATCACAAAAAAGAAATATTTGTTTTTTTACAATTTTCGCTTATTGATTAATTTCGATTTATTGGCCGGTGGAGATATACGACGAATTAAAACAGTTAGCAATTACTGTTTAAGTTACGCCGTACGCGATAATTAACACCGTGCGTGGCAAATGGGATTGTATTACGAATTTTACACACGCGCCTGCGGCACACACTCGCGTCGAATTTGTTTGCAAAATATTAGCAACCGTGCGGAGTTTGCAATGCACTCGCGGTAACACGAGCCATCGCATTCAGTGAAAGCAAGCAACGTTCAATCAGAATGCTATTACCACATATCCGTCGATAATGAGACGGGATTATAACCGTGGCACGTTTGGCGCTTCTGTGTAACGCGGTCGTGTTACATTCGTCAATGTTTCTTTTCCCTTCCGATAGATACTTTGACTGCAAGCTCTGCTGTTTCCTGATAAAATCTCTCTAACATAAATCATCCTTCTATAAATTTATTAATACGGAGGGAAGACGCGAGAAAATTGTGCATAGTAAATTGTAATTAGGGAAATGGCGCAAGGAAATGACGATCATATTGCATGTGTAGTTTCTCTTGCATAGTTTTCCCCGAGCTCCTGTGTAATCGCGTACTAAATTGTCTGAACATAAAGTTTGAATAATAATTTCGTAAAACTTCAATATTGAACTGTAATTAGCGTATCTCGATCATTTTCAAGCATCATGTTCGCTTCACCGTTCGGTCACATCGACAATAACACATCTTTTTTATCAATCAGCGCACACTGTTAATTAATATAAACCGCCGTCGTAAACATCATATATGCGGCAAAAATTGTAAATACACACTTGCGATGATAACACGAATTTCGAATGAATCGCTGGCTATAATTATATCTTGCGACTCTGAAATGATCGCCTAAATTATAAAATTATAAAAGCCCGTCGTAATGGTCTTTTTATTAGCATCTAACACTTAATGTGGCTATGAAAACAACCGGTTTTATTCTGCAAAAAATATCCACCCTTATTCAGAATATATCGAGGAACAGAACTGGAATTTAAATCGCGCTAATAATAATTAATCGATTAGTACTCGCGAGAAAAATATATCAGTATGTTTAAATATTGATAAAAATCAGTAAAATAATAATAGAAAAATGTAAAATAAGCGGAAAATTATTAATTTAAATAAAATTAAGGATTATAAAAAAGAAAACGAAATATAGATTTATAAAAAGATTCCAGATACTCGAGATAAATTATTTAAAATTGGTATATATAATATATCAGTATATTTAAGTATTCGTAAAAATCAGTAAAATAATAATAAAAAAATGTAAAATAACCGGAAGATTATTTAAATAAAATTAAGAATTATTAAAAAAAAAAAACGAAAAAATAGATTTATAAAAAAAATTCAAACACTCGAAATAAATTATTTAAAATCGATATTTATAATATATCAGTACATTTAAGTATTGGTAAAACTCAATAAAACAATAATAGAAAAATGTAAACTAAGCGGAAAATTATTTAAATAAAATTAAGGATTATAAAAAAGAAAACGAAATATAGATTTATAAAAAGATTCCAGATACTCGAGATAAATTATTTAAAATTGGTATATATAATATATCAGTATATTTAAGTATTCGTAAAAATCAGTAAAATAATAATAAAAAAATGTAAAATAACCGGAAGATTATTTAAATAAAATTAAGAATTATTAAAAAAAAAAAACGAAAAAATAGATTTATAAAAAAAATTCAAACACTCGAAATAAATTATTTAAAATCGATATTTATAATATATCAGTACATTTAAGTATTGGTAAAACTCAATAAAACAATAATAGAAAAATGTAAACTAAGCGGAAAATTATTTAAATAAAATTAAGGATTATAAAAAAGAAAACGAAATATAGATTTATAAAAAGATTCCAGACACTCGAGATAATTTATTTAAAATCGGTGCTCTCTTGTAACGATACTTTATCACACTTGTGACGCTTTGTAATCAGTAATTATAAATAATATCTCATTGATGAACGTCGATCGTTTTGCGCCGTGTGACGTTCCACCTCGTCGACGTTGAAAAGGCACCATTGTTGAAGTTTCAAGAGGACGCGTCACGTCCTCAGGATTTCGGCGGCCTCACTCAAGATGATAAGCGGAAACTCATTACGGTTATCTATGTGTATTGGAACTGCGCCAGATGCTCGGGAACATTGCAGACACACCGACTGCATTTGCACTTGGCGCTCTTCCTTCTGGAACTTGCCTTGTCGCTCATGTCAACGGGGAATTTTTATAAAGACGACCGTCGTCATGTTCTGGATTACATTGGACGATTAGCTTCACGGTGGCGCTTAGAAGAGCTTTCTCTTGAATAGAAGAGTTTCTGTTACAGATAAACGAATATACTTGACACGTCGAAGTATGTCGTGAAACTTTTCGAAGCCATGTGTTCAACCGATATTGAAAGGTGGAAATATCAAAGATACTAGCCGGCATGCGCATTAATTTTTATTATTTAATTAATTATTAAAGCAATATTAATTAATTATTAAAAGTAATTTAAAAATTATCGATTCGGCAATACTTTAATTTTTATGAACAATATCGCGTAAATCGTTACGAGATACACTAATACACGCATACAATGGATAATAAATTATTATTATATATATATTAAAATAATTTAAATTAATTTTCAATTCTATTACATTGCCGCTGTGCCTCACATGTCTTTGCCCCTTAAGACGTATGATCATCGATCTGTTTCCTTCTACGACACAGAGCGATAGTTAATGTGTACGGATTGTATCCGGTGCTGTCATTCACGAGACGTGTAGACGAGACGCGTTCGTCTCTTCGGTGTGCTTTCATTGACGCCACCGACGTATTAAAATCCGACACTGCTCGTAAACATTCGCACGCTTCGCGTAGCGGGCCCGCGATACGGCACAAGCGATAACCGCCGTCCGATAACGACCCGACGATATTGCACGGGCGGTTCCAACGTCGGGTGACATCAACTAATTATTGTTTTCCTTCCTGGTATTCCAACCGACCAACAGCTCTCTCTCTCTCTCTCTCTCCTTCTTCCTCCCTTTCTCCCTTGTCAGTAGACCGACAGACACACGAGAACTGTGAGACTCGTGCGACGAACACGAAGCGCGATGATCGATGAGGAGGAATAAATAAAAACTTCCGCGCGCGGGCTCTGAAGCCCAAGAGCTTCTTCGAACAGTATATAGTAGACGTATCATCGTATCCGATGTAGATTAATCTTTTCCAGGACCATCTTTTCTTTCACTATATATATACATATATAATTTTATTTAATAATTTAATTTTATTTTATTATTTTATTTTATTTTATTTTACTATTTTATTTTATTTAATTTTATTATTATTTTATTTTATTTAATTTTATTATTTTATTTACTTAATTGAATTTATTCAATTATTGTATATATATATATAATATATATAATATAAAATATATAATATATATAATATATATAATATAATAATACACAATATTGAATTTAGTTTTAAATAAATAAAGTAATCTTTAGATAAAAAAAGATAATAATAATATCTGAAACGCTTTATAGAAAGCACACAATCCATATATGTATATATATATATATATATATTTTTGTCTGAATTTTCTGATCTGGATATCTGAAAGAAATTTCAGACAATCTATCTTAATCATCAGAGTCGTAAAAAGTCTCCTGAACTTCTGAAAGTTTCTAAAATTTTATCTGAAAATTCGGACCGCACTTTGTCCGCGAGAAAGATGCAGACACTTTGTCCGAAGTTCCAGTCAATTTTATTTACAGTACGCATAAACATTCTTTGAGACACGATGCATTCTCGAAAGGAACAAAGCTCTCGTTGCACGCAATAATTACGGCTCTCGGCAAATGAAGCAGATACACAAACTTCTTTCCCATAATACTCTCTTGGTCTTTCCGAAATTACGAGTGATTATCCGCTGCCCGGCGAAATCGGCTTCCACGATGCTTCCGCCGCGCCTTTCTCAGCCTCATTTCCCACGCACGTGGTGCAAACTTGCGATGCACCCTCGTCCGTTCCTCGCCGCGTTCGCCGTTTACGATCGCCGATTATTATTCGCGCACAGCCGCGATCTTCTTCGCGTGCACGTAAAAAGAGGTGGCTCGCTTTGCCTCCCTCTTTCTCTTTTATTTATTTCTTTCTTTTTTTTTTAAGTTTATTACGGTTGATTGGCGAGGCCAGGACCCCGCATGATGCTTTGCGGCACGAACGATGCATGGCATCGGCACCCTTTCTCGCCCGTGATAAAGCGTCGAGGCGGCGAAAAGGGCGAGGAACGAGGCGGATGGAGAAAGTGAAAAGGTTTCGAAAACGCATGGGCGCGTTTGCAAATCTTCAGCCGAAGACCAAAAGTCGTCGTGAAAGCCGGTCAAAAGGTAAAACAGACAAGCGTTACTTACAAGAGAGCGAGATATTCCGTTGGATAAGAGAAGTGTTGAGAGATGAAAACAAAGTATTGGCGAAAGTTGGCCAAGAAGGAAGTTATGTGCCAAATAAGCATTCACGTATCAGCTGTATAATTTTGACAAATACATATATATATAAAAAATATAATTTTATTTGTCTCATTTGATTTGAAAGATTTTATTATTATTGAATTTGCATGTTATTGAATTTGCTTCGTTTTTTAGAAAATTATTTTTAATATATCAAATATATCTTGAAATTCATCATAATATTTGTGTTCCTTAATTTTTCTCAATTTGTATATATGTTATATAATCTGATGATTCAATGTATTTTTGCTGTTTAAAAAAAAATATTAAATTTATACATTTAATTAGCAGTTTGCTTTTCCTTTCTCTCATCATTCAAAAATATCTGAATAAATTAAATATATTTAACTATCTAAATATATAATATAACATTAAAAAAAAGCTCAGAAATATTGTAAAAGTCTCTAATGAATAGATCTCTGCGAAACCGAACTTCGTTTTCTTATATCTTCCAATATAGCGGAATAAAAAATCGCGAAACCCCTGCGAGGTAAACTTACCGTAATAAAAAAACAAGACAGAAGTGCGAAGTCACCGCGAGCGAGCGGGATCAGCGGAGTCTCGGGAAAAAGAGACGGAAACACGAGAAGGAGACCGATGGCGCGGGAACAACAGCGGCAAGAAGAGGCGGCGGAAAAGAAGGATAAAGAAGAAGAAGAGGAAGAGAATGACGAGGAGGTGGAGGAGGAGGGAGGGAGGGAGGGAGGTAGCGCCGAGGATGAAAAAAACGCGGTTTGTGTTCACGGCTCGGGCGGCTCGGACGTGTGCGAGTCGCGTGTGAGGCTCGCGCCTGTCGTTGTCTCTGTCACGAGCACGGGCCCGGGCGGCGGGCCCCCGGCTCCTCGGGGCCCGCACTGTTGCGGTCTCCGTCGGGCCCCGTGCCGGCTGAAGGGTCCGTGTGGGACGCGATGCCTCGCCTCGTTCTCACGGTAGCCTCCGACGAAGGGGCCCCCTTTTGCTCGCTTCCCCTCCTGCTTCCCCTTCCCGTCGCCGCCACCATCGGGGCTCTCTGTCCCCCCCCTCCCCCCCTTCTCTCCTCATCCCTCGCGCGACCGCATTACTCTTCGGCACCTACTCCCTCCTATTTTCCGGGCTGTGCGCGACGCCATGACTCGCGTGCACGCGTGTGCGTGCCGCGCCAAGCACGCGCGTCTAGTTCCCTCCGAAAGGCCGTCGAATTTTTCTGGACGTCACGAGTATATCGAGATCGTAAGTGTCAAACAGCTCGACGTCATGAAATGTATATCATTAATTGTGATAACAGAAAATGATTTGCAGTGTCATATTTTGAATATGATTGTCATATTTAAATTATGAACGAAACAATCCTAATAAATCATATTTATCAAGTTTAAAGGATCTACTAATTCACACAGGAAAGAGAATTATATATAGAATTTTTTATGTACACACAGGATATGGAGAACACAAAAAGGAATGGACAAAGTATACATATGTACGAAATATGTAGAATAAAATTATAAATAAAATCATAAATAAATTTCTCCTCTCGAAAATAAATTAGAGATCATGAAAAATTGTTCTGTGTTTTTTTCCAATAATAAAGATACAGTTATAATTAATATCGCAGAGATTATAAAACATGGGAGGCAATATTTGTCAAAATGCAATATTTACTGGATGGAAGTAATATTCGAATTTTTTTTTTTTTTGACAGATTCCGGATGAAGACGAAATATTAATTAATAGTTCCTGTAACTTGACTTCTTAATAATCACGATAATCAAGATTCTTATCACTATTATCAGAGAAGTACTTAAATATTTTTTCTATCCTATAAATGTGTCTTGTTTTCGCAGATATTTAACAATAAAAATAAATATTAATTCAAAATTAAAGAGCATTTGCACTTCTAATGGGAATATTTAACGAATAATAAACGAGATTTATAAAAACAAAATGAAAATTATTAATTTAATGTATCGTGTTTGTCGTCCACAGATTTAATCGACACGTGATCTGAATGCAAATGATGAGATAAGGGATCTGCATTAAAAATTGCTACGTTTCTTATGTGGTAGCTTTCGATAATTAAAGCTCTTGGGAGAAAGTGAACGAACGTATTAACGTGCATTGCGCGCATTAAGTTGCCCAAATATTATTATAATTAAATGCACTGACCTTATCTATTAATTTTCTGTCTTAATTAAGGATCGGCTAATCGAACGCGCTAATGTAAATATATGTTCTTTTTGTGCAGCGATAAACACGTACATACACATTTTGTGTGTGTGTATGTATAAGAGAAATTGCTCTCATTTTTTTAAATCGAGTTTCAAAGATCTTTTTTCCTCTCAACTGATTTGAAAAGATATGCACACGCAGGAAAGAGAAAAAATATACACGCCGATGCGTGTTTGTTAAAAACAGATAAATTCAGTAACATATTAAATGTTTATATTAACACAACTTACAATTAATAACATAAAAAGAACGTTTCTTATTATATGCAATGCGGGAAATGTTAAAGCAGCAACAATAACATTTCCTATTCCCACAACTAATCGCCTTACGTGTTTCTGATATACGATTATACATTGATTTACACACAATTCTCCTTGCGCGCTGAGAATAAATAAATAATAATAAACACGTGATAAACATCTGTAGTGGATGAAAGGTCGCGCGATGGTGTGGCAACAGCAATAACGCGAAAGAAAGATGCGTTCCGGGGACATTCAGGGATTTTTCTCTTCTTCCGTCCGTCATTATTTCGCCTTCGAGTTTCGTGCATAATTTTGATACTCGCGACCGCGCTCGCCACGAATCCCGAGCATCCGTGGGAGCAGTTCGGCGTTTTATCCCGCCACGCTGCATACCCTCACGCAAAATTTCAATTTCCGGTCCGGCCGCGTCGTCCGGAGCGTCTCGTATCCGCCGCCAGAGTATCGTAACGCGCCGTAAAACACGTGCAATCGTATTCCTCTTTCGTGAATGGAGGGACCCCCCGGTCGCTACCTCCCCGATTAAGCTCGCCCCGGGGCCGGACAAATTCTCTCTCCACCCTTTTCATTCACGAATATCCTTATGTTACAATTAGACAAATTCTATCTTGCATTTATTTTTTTTTCTCTTATATTCTAATAAAAATATGACATAAAATTCTATTCAATAAAATTTTATGTAATTACTCATTTTAAATAAATTATATATACATACATATAAATAGATGTGGGTATTAATTATATAGATATAGATATATAATTTATTTATAATTATTATTTAAATATTCAATAATAAAATGAAATATAAATAATTTATAATAATAATAATAATAATAAAATAAAAATAATCATTTATTATTAAAAATTAATTAAATTATAAATTTTTGTTAATCATCTTGAATTAAAGTTTAGTGCCTTGAAACCATAAGAAAGTAATTGAAAATTTTCTATTAACTTTTATAAAATTATAAGATCTAAAATTTTTATATTTTTATAAAATTATATATATTATATATATTGGGTTATATATATATATTGGAAATCAAAGCGTACGATGGACACAGTTGACGGCGCAATGAGAGCCACGCTCGTGAATGAATAATACGCACGAGCCGCCACACGAAATGTCAGAGGGACCGGCGCAGCGGGTGGAACGCGGGGGGAGGAAGAGTGTCGATACGGCCCCGGGATATAAGCCGTGTCCTCTCCTCGACTAAATCCTGTCTCATTGTTGCCCGATAAATATTCATGAGCGTCTATCGCGGTTTGAATGAGCGCAGGTGCTACGCGATCGTGGGAATTTCGCTCCGGCTTCTCTCCGGCCAACGGAAAACCGATAGCAGGTAGCGGGGAGGGGCAAGGGCGGCGGGCGTCGAGGAGCGCGGGGAGGGGGGGGAAGGGGAAAGGGATTCCGCAACGGCGGCCGGGCCCGACGATGGAGTCATTCGATTATTGCGGAATTGGCGCGCCGTTTAAGAATGCGCGATTCGGCCGGATCGATCAGCTGCATCGATGAATGGCTCGCTTAAAAGCGAATTTACACGGCTCGCTCCCGATCATTCTCGGATGAATCATTCACGCCGCGAGAGAATTGTACGTGATATCCTCTGCGAAAATATTCTGATAAAAAAAAAACTGGATATGTTTTAATTGGAATATACAAGATATCTTTTTCATACACGATGATACATTATCTTCTTGAAGCCAGAATTTGATCGATGATAAAACTTTTTGAACACTTTGGTTTTGAAGTAAACGGGATTTTATTATATAATTCGGACTCTCATATACGTGTAGTTACATAAGTATAATTATGCGCGACACCGCAGCTGTCCCGTTAATGCGGAGAATCGCTGAAAATGTGAAGGATTTAAATTAATGTCATCAAATTTGTTCCCTGCGATTTGACATTTAATCTCGATTATAATTCTTCGATTCGGTTAATCATTTATTTCTCCGTCGCCTGCGACGAATAAAAACATATTTACTCCGATAATAACGATAATTCTCTACGCATAGGCGAGACTTGATCTACACACACACACACATCAAGTATATAATGAGAGGGAAAGCTAAGTGTATGTTGCTTCGGTCATTTTTGCGGCCTGCCATTTATCCCGCGTGTTTCCTGGATATTACTGAAACAAACATTGCGTGGCAACTCCCGCTGCGCCGGCAGTCATTTCCGGCGAAATCTCGACGCCCCGACAAAGACGTCCCGCTGCCGCTCGTGCATTCGCAGAAAGCTCCTTGGAGACGCGATAGTCTCTCAACCCCTTTGGTAGCGCCTCGTGATATGCGTCAACGTTAACGACGACATCGTCCGCGTGCGTGTATGTACATACGCACATACGCCTCTCGCATCCGCGATTCGGATCGGCTATGATGCGCTCGCGTGCAATCTGCGACACGCACGTAATGGGCACGCGATAAGAAATGAAGCGGGTAAATTACCTCGGATATACGACGCATGTATATGAAGATTAACCTCTGGATGCGGGACCAATGCGACTCCAATTTTAGCGAGAAAACTGCGCGCTCATTTCTGTTTCTTCTACACTTGTGATTTCAGGTCCAGAGATATATCTACATTATTTTTTATACACGATATATTATATTATAATAGAATGTAATGCTTGTCTGACAATTAATAACTGTTTTCATTATAGGATTTTTTTAACGATACTATACACGTTATAAATAATAAATGTCTGTATAAAAAATCTAAGAGAGAGAGAGAGAGATTTTTCATTATATATAAAAAAGAGATCTCGGATAATCGCACTTTAGGAAAATTTAAAAAATATGCCGGTTAAAATTTTTGTTAGATATTTTGTTAGATATTTAACACATTTGTGTGTTAATTGTTATTGATTAAACTCAAATGTTGAATTATTAAAGCAAGTGATAAAAGTGTAAAAATAACACGATAGATACATATTTTTTACACACCAGATCTATTACATATTATTGGTGACAGAACTTATCCATCGAAATTGACAGGAAAAAAATATTCATTTTATTTTACAATAGAAGTGAGAGTGACTGCAGACTATTAATAACATTTCTCCAAATTAATTTTATCATGAAAAATATGATGATTTTTTTACACAAAATTAAATTGTTAAATGAAAATTAAATAAATGTTAAATTATTAATTGTTAAATTAACACAAAAATTTATGTAGACCGAGACATGCGATAAATCTTAATTTAAGCAAAATTTTCCAACACTGCTTAGTTGTTTGAAAAAAAAAAAAAAATCGAAATCTTCATTCCTGAAGAACGATCATGACATATCAGAATTTTGCGACACGTGGCCCGTCGCCAAAAATAAGTGACTTTCGCGGGTGAAAGTCTCCATGCTCGGAGTCGTCACACATTCCATTACGTTGTAATCAGTTTGGGACTGGAAATAATTTACGGTCAATATTATTCGTGATGCACACGCAAAGTAGCTGGCCGATTGTAAGCCGATACACCTTGGCTCGATTAGCTTAATAGCACGGTGGGCGTGTTTCGTCTTTGCAAATTGCAGCCGGCCGACACGATGTTTCGGGCGCGCTTACACGTTCGGGTTTCCGTTCGCCGCGCTAACTCGCTTAATTGCATCGCCGTTCACTGTCATTATGCATGCTGCAGATTGGTAATTCAGTTACTGATCATTTCGCATGCCGGACGTACAAATATATAACCAATATCTCTCTCTTTCTTTTTCTTTTCTCCCTTTCTCTCATTTTCTCGATATATTTATTATACTTAATATTAATCAACATACTTCAATAGAAATGTATATTCTCTTATTCTTTGATCTTAAACAAACAGATTACGAATGAGATAAATTAATAATTCCTGCCTTCTTTGCCTGCCCTTTATTTAAGAGCATTTTTAACAATGCCGCATTTACGAAAATGACAGCATAATCAATGACAGATATAATCGTGCGATAAAAATTAACAATATAAATTATTAGAAAAAAATTAAAAGGTGTAGAAAAAGTTGCTAAAAAGAATTTGATAATTGCTGGTCATATTTTTTGAGATTTGTCCTTCTTTAAAAAACTGCCAACAAAGTATTCAGCTTTTATAAACTTTTCTTTTGTTTTTCAAATAAACAATTTATATCTTGACAATCTCAATTGTTTCGCGAAATATGTTCGGCGTGTCGCGGAAGGATATTAAAGAAGAATTTGAATTGAACATCACGCATCACGAGCCCGTCCACGCGCTCACGCGGGGGGTGGGGGGGGGGAATCCGTCGTATCCGACAAAGTCCCCATTTTCCTGAGAGATGAGAATGCCGATTGGAGCGTGGGCGTCGTCGCCGAAGCGATTCAGAGCGTAAGGAGGAGTCGTTGAAGAGGCCCTACTCTCTTCACGCGGTGATCGCGGGAGCGGAACACGAAGAGCTTCCTGAAACGCTCCAGCGCGGACGCGACGGCCGTTTCGTTCCCACGAGACGCACGATCTCTAGGGTACGGTCGACTAAGGTCGATACGCGTCTAACCGACGATACGAAGAGCGACTGCTAAGGATCGTAACCGGTAATCAGAACGCGTCTGAAGCGTGGCCGACGCGTGGACAGAGATTTCGTTTCGCTATTATGTGCGGATTAGACTCCAATCTTTGTTTCATAAGAAGATATTAATGTAATATTGAGCTATGAAAGAGATCGATCTGTGTGTTTGATATAAATTATATATAAATTTTATATAAATTATATATATATATATGTATATATATTTTATATATTTTATATTTCATATATATAATTTTCACCACCTGCTTCGAAGGAGTGTAACTCCTTAGGGAGAAATAAAGGAGTATATGTTTATATGAAAACCCAGCCTTAATTTTCAACAACAAAAAATCGTCTCCTAAAATTTTTCGCACTTTATTTAGAAACACCCTGTATGCAATGTACATGACAGTTATCATTTTATACGATGATTATTTCGCTAATTAATTTTCCAAATTTGCAATTGTACCTTTCACCTTTTAATGAAACATCGCATCTCGAATACGCTATAATCTTCGAGTTACACATAATTTTCGAGGAGAAGCGACTGATCTCACCGCGCTCATTACAACATCGATTAAAAGCGCGCTTTTTGCTCGCTCGCAAAGGCTAGATGGAGGACGAGATATGAAATTCAGAAATTCCACCCGCTTCTCACACGTGGATTGTCCAAGGAAACCTGTTTCCTCCTCCCCCTCCCCTCTGCCCCCCATCTTCCCTCTCGCTCGTTTTGCGAGAGAGCGGCGTGACTGACACGTGGTTCGCGCGGTTGCCGGCGCGCTCGAGATCTCCTTCTCGATTACGCGTGCTCGCGTCCGTCACCTTGGATCGGCTCTCACGATCTTCATAATGCAGAAGATTACGGCCGCCGGCACTTCCTGTTTTTGACGGAAAAAAAGGAAGAAACTCCGATAATGCACGGTTCGCCTCGCGCGCAACGTGGAATTTGTGTGCTCGCGCGCGTCGCGCGCATCGTTTATGCATCTTAGCCGTTTTAAGCCGGCGATTTGGGGTGGCGAGAGGCGGTGGGTATCGTGGGCCTTATGCAAATAGACAAAATGCATCTTGGAGAAATTCGACGGGTAAGTACTATGTAATTTCCGAATATACAGCCGGCGATCAATCGAGAACGACGTACTTACCCGTTTATATCAGCGAGCAATTCTGGTTATAAAATTACACGCCCCTTAAATTACGTGAAAACTCTCTCATAATGTTTCATCAAAAAATTTTATGTAATATTTGGTATTGAAGATCTTTGATAGTATAAAAAGTTTGCAATGTAAGTTTTGGATGATAATTAATTCGAAATTTTACGATCTTCTTGATAAGAATAAAAATTTAATGATTAGTGACATATTTTTTTTTTTATTTTTCGTCACGCCGTCTTTAATCAATCTATCTCTTTTTAAAGATTTCTTGATGTAACGTTGCACGAGAGAGCATTAAAATAATCTGCGCAAAAATACTCGGAATTTGTGTCAATCGATGGATGATATCGAAACGTTTATCGATTTATCAGTCAAATTTCTTAAAGATGTATGTCATATGTCAAAATATTGACAAAAGCATGAATATTTTGTAGAGTGTGCTACTATTTCTTCTGAGTGTCTGTGCAAAATCTGAGCACAATTCTCTTAATTGTTTGAAAATTATTTAAGTTAATTAGCATATTTAGCACTTGTTGACATTTGACAAGAAAGAAACATTGTCAACAAAATAAAAATTTTCATATATACTAAAAAATCTCTAATAAATATTCGTGCAAAACTTGATTTAGATCCTTAATTGTTTAAAAAAGGTTATTTATTTAATAAAAATTGTAGAAAATTATTGTCTCTCCCTCTCTTTCTTTCTGTGAAATACACGTTTTTTTTTATTTTTTTGCAATTGATTTCAAGGGATATTCACGATCAAAAGATTTTGTCATAAATTAGGAAAAATATTAATTACAACTATTTTCTTTTACGAAGACGTTAAAAATCGTATTATTTCGTGACACTTTAATTCCTTTTATAATCCGGATTTATTTATTCGATTTTTCAAACAGTATAAATTTATTTATTTGATTTTCACGGTAGGAAATGATTTTTTTTAATTTTGACAGTTTTTTACACATTGCACAGCCTAAACATTCTTAAAGAGAAGAATTTGATAAAATCTAATTAGATTACAATGCAGAATAAATCTACATGTAGATAATTGTAATCTATTATTTGATAATTGTAATCTACATTTTACGTCGCCAATTACACAATGACAGTCACGTGGCGACTTTTGCTCTTGAATCAGGTGATCGAAACGAAGTCACTGAGGATCAGCATATCTATGATATTCTTCCCATAGATCACACAATGAGAGAACGCACGACAGACACACGACGGTCCAGAGACGTCCTGAATATCCCCGGGGTTTTCTCCGAGATTCTCTCGGCTCTGATGATCGCCGGACTGGAACGGTCGCGCTTCGGTAACAGAAGTCGAAGGCAAATAAAGTGCCACGAGCCTGCATCGAGCGCTCCCTCGATCGAATCGATCCGCGTTTTTTTGTGACCACGGCTGTTGTGCGATTTGTTCCAGGAACGAGCTCGGAACGTCAGCTCGATGGGCGAACGACCTTTCGCGTTCGCGCACCTTTTTCTGAATCAGACGGAGAGAGAGATTTTTAATTATTCGTTCTACCATGCCTCGAGATAAAACACGCTCTCTCCCCTGCACGAATGTGCAAATTCGCAGCTTGCACGATATTCGCGAAAGATCGTGCGAATCGAATGAAAGCTAATTAAGGACAAATGGCCCGCGACCGATCGCCGTTAGAGTCACGAGCGAGAGCGACAGCCTCGTCACGCACTTCTTCCTCTCGCGATCGGAAATTTTTTGCCAATCAGAATGAGAGAGAGAGAAATGCCTTTATAACACAAGTGCCTTCACACCCTACAATTTACATACAGACATACAGACTTATCGACGGTCATTCTCGATCATCTCGAACTGCCCCGAAGCCGCGTTCATGCGCAAAAAAAAAGGGGAGGGGAAAAAAGAAGAATAAGAGAGGGAAAGACAGGAGGACGGAGGAGGAGGGGGGGGGAAGAGGAAGGAAGGGACCCAAATCTGGCCGTTACGGCTGAAGGAGCGTGGGAAGGCAGAAGTCGCGAATCCTTGTAAGGAACTGTTGTATTTCCTGAAGGAGGTCCTGCGTCCACCTGACGCCCTCCCTTCGCTCCGGCCCGTGAGAAAGATTGTCGGGGCCCGCGACGCACATTGCGGGGCCTCAGTCGCCCGCTGTTCCCCCCTCCCTCCCTCCCTCTCTCTCTCTCTGTCTCTTTGTCATCCTCGCTAACGGCCACGCGAGCAGCACGCTTTCAGCACGTTTCGACGACGACGTGGGAAGAGGATCCCGTGCCCGACCGACCCAATCCGATCCAGCTATCTTCTTTCCTTCTCCGCCGCGGTAACGGCGGTCCCTCCAGGATATAGCGGGTTCCGATGTAATCGCGAACGACAACGGACGCTTGTAACGTTCTCTTAACGCTTTTTTTGCAACGTGCTGGAAAATGTCAAATCGTTAATAATGAAGCGACTTCAAAAATAACGCAAGCCTCGATTTTCGATTTCGTTGACAGTTCACATAGTTATTTGCAGAAGCAAATACTTTGACAAATGTCCACAGGACGTGTTAGAGGATTTTAAGAATAATTAGAGAAAGTCGAAGCATCCGTCGTGAATAATGGCCCGCGAAGATTCATAACATGGATATAAAGGGGAGGGGGAGAGGAGGAGGAGGTGGGGGGTAAAGATATTCGATAGCCGATACAGACATCGGGTAGTATAGCTGGTTTAACAGGATTCATGAACAGAACAGAAATGCTGCTGGCGTGCGGGAAATTGGGTCAGTGACGTCATGACGAGAGGCCGCCGAAGGCGGCAACATTCGGAAGAATAAAACGATGAGCGGGTTGCTGCACGATCTCTCCGGTGGTTATTTTCTGAATCTCTCGTGGGAAACGGCTCCCCCGCGTCGGCACCAATCCCGTCTGGCAAAAACGTGTCTGCGGATACCGAAATGTCTGCTCGGAAGAAAAATACACTCGCGATCGGTCGGCACGATGCTCGCACGAATGACTCGGTTGGGAAAAGAAAAAAAAAAGAAAAGGTTCTGCTAACAGCCGGATAAATTCGCGGAATATTGCAAGCGGTATCAGCTGTACATTTTGCCGGCCAACGATATTTATTCGAATCATATAGGGAGATTCTGCCTCTCAGAATCATCCGGTATATAAGAAGATATTTCATTGAACATTTACAAATATTGTATAAAAAAAAAAAGAATGTAATTAAACGTTAAATAAAGAACGTTGAAAATGTAGCGAAAAGTGATTTCTCTCTCTAAGGATCCAAATGCATTTCGATGCAGCGCAACAATGCCACAATTCATCGCTCGATCCATCAATTGCGGTGAATTGTCGCGGGTCAACGAAAAGAGTCGTTTTCACGAATGACGAACAATAGAATAGGTAGGTAGGTAGAAGTAGAGAGGTATAGATTCGGGGGGGAGGGGGAGGGAGGGGGGGAGAGAATGGATGACATTCCACCACGAATGCACGCGTGCAACATGCGTGCCGAAAATGGTGGCAAGGGCGGAGCCACGTATAGTGTATTCCTCGACGGGGTTTACATCTATTTCGAGGGGTGAAGAAAGGGGGAGGGGGAGAGAGGGGTGTTGCGCGCACCCCGCGCTAGCCACCTGACGCACCCCGGCCGTGGGAACCGAACGAAAAACCGTAGGAATTCTCTAGCCACCAGCGCGGCCCGCGTGCACGCGGCGACACGCGTGCGTGCGTGCGTGCGTGCGTGCGTGCGCGAGCGCGCGCGCGCCGATACACTCTAATATCACGGTATCCCTCCGATTGTGAAGAAGGGCTCGAAATTACGGCGCTTTTGTACGCGAGCCTCGGGATTTTGGAAGTTTGATTGAATTTGCTTTTTCAATCGGAGCATTTTGAGTTAATTTCAACTTTACATGGTTGTCAAAAAATATAGCGGTTAAAATTTTATTAAATATTGAACATATTCATGTGTTAATTTAATATATATATATGTTGTGGTTGTGTTAATTAAACTCAAATGTCAAATTATTAAAATAATTGAAAAAAGTTTAAAAATAATATAATGTACACTTATTTTTACACATTAGAGGTTCCATATTATTAATGACAGAATTTATCTGTCAAAATTTACAGAAAAAAAATTTTATTTTATTTCACAATAGGAATGAGAGTGACCGTAAACGTCAAATAATTTCTAAGTCAATTTTAAGTTAAAATATTAATATTGTATAAAATTAACAATTTAAAATATGTTAATTTTACACAAAATTAAATTATTAAATTAAAAATTAAATAAAAATTAAATTATTGATTGTTAAATAAACAAAAAAAGTTTGTGTGGACCGTTTGGGACATGCTATAAATTTAAGTCAACTTTTCCAACCATATATGCCCGGCTTATGATAAAAATATATCTTAATTTTAAAGCTGTGACCCATGTTCGAATTCTCTTCTGAGTATCGGCCCTAAAATTATAATTTTAATAATTTATAAAATCGACTGTTGCAGAGGGCTATCGCTCTTTCAACAATGAAAAAAGATTTGTGGAAATTAATTACAAGCGATTCATCAACAGTGATTTACTCCGCTGCGACGATTCGAGTAGCTGTCAAATGAAACTTTATTTTTCCATTACGCACGTATTTATCCCGCTGAAACAATGAAATCGTCGGCGCACGCTTCGTGCACGCGCGCGGCTTATGGGAATGAGCCGCGTGACAATATTCGTCGGCGGAGCCGGCGGTTTACGAGCGGCGTGAAAGTATGTGGCAAGTCCATCGCGATTCTCGAGGGAGCGTCCGGTCTATGCGCAGCCTCGTAATCAACCGCGTGCGTAAGACAAAGCGAGAGAATACCAAGAGTATACGAGAACGAGAGGGGCGGAGAGAGAGAGAAAGGAAAGGCGCAGCGACGTGGAAGGATGAGACCGAGATTATTGTAATGCTGAAACAATGGTTCAATATATCTGTATGTATGAGCGTGCCACGTCGCACGAGCCTGGCGTACGCGAAATCTGCGTCTCGTATTACTGCGACCTAGAGATATTAATCATACAATATTATCTCTCTCTCTCTCTTTCTCCTTTGAATATTTTGTATATAAACAAAATTATTGTGGAAATTGGCTTAAATTTATCTTTAATATATCTCAGCTTTAATTTAATATCGCCATCCTAAACAGCGCACAGAAATTTTTTTGTTAATTTAAATATTAATAATTTTTTATTTAATTTTGTGTAAAATCGACATATTTTGAATGATGATAATTGATTTGAAAAAATGTTATTGACGTCTGTAGTTGCTCTCATTCCTATTGTAAAATAAAATTGAATTTTTCTTTCTGCAAATTTTGACAGATAAATTCTGTCACTAATAATACGGAGCACATGTCTATTGTGTAAAATTAAAAATAAGTGTATATTTTGTTATTTTTACACTTTTTCAATTGTTTTAATTATTTAATATTTGAGTTTAATAAAATTAAATAGAATCATAATTAAATAATAATTATGTAACAAATATGTATATAATCAATCATGGATATCTTATATTATCTCATATAAACATTTAAATACATCTCGCGTCTTGCAATTGTGACTTGAAACGGACGAACGGTCGGAAGAGATAATCGGGAGCTTACGGTATATCTCGAATACGAATTTTGACACGAGGCACAGAGAAGACATATGGGAGAGAAGAGAGAGAGAGAGGTGAGGAGAAGGCGCGCGGAAGCGTGGGAACGGGCGCTCTTAAGCCTTCTCAAAACAAAGCACGAGCTAGCTACACGTGATGTAAGTGGGGAGCACGCGACGCACCTGACTACCGCCCTGACGCCCCCGCGCATCTCCACGTGCTCGCATCCGCCCGCACCGCGATCCTCTCTATCCCCTGCTACTCCCCTCTTACGTCCCGTATCGCAGCGGCCGCTGACGGTTTATTAAGTCGTTACCCGGTGTCGAGTACGTCCTCGCGCGCGCAAGCGTATTTCGCGTAGGTAGCAACGTCGCTTGAATCAGATTAGTCGATGAATCGGACAGATCTTCCTTAACTCCTAATGACATACGTCAAATCACGATAGACAATATTTTTTTTTTTTTCTTTTTCACATTGTCACGAAAATGAACATGAAATATATGACGTTGAAAATATTACAAAATTGTTTAAAGTTAGAGCTATATATTATATAGTTTTTTCTTGCGCATTAAAAAAATTTTACAGAGAAATGAAAATAAAAAAAAAAAATAAATAAATAACAATTATTTATTTGAGACAGATTGTAATCGTTAAATACGAGAATCGAGTGGCACGTGCCGCAGTTAAATGTACGGTAATGTCGAAATTACTTACTGTCGCAATAAGGCGATGTGGAATGGGGCTCGTGGATCGAGAACGACCTTGAATGATCGTACGAGACTGCCTCTATATTCGAGTCTACGGTAGTGATAAATGACACGCTAATTATATGCACACGTGCGGAGGACACATTGTAATCACCTCGCAATCGTCACGCGCAAAGTTCACGAGGCAGACAAGGACCGGATATCTAATCATGCGAATAGATCGTGCATGAGTCAAAGATGCGAGCAAATTAACATTACGTCGCTTATTGATGGCTGCTAATTATTACATTTTATACTGGTTTTACATTTGATGTATGCGCGTACGAAATAACATTCACGTGTTCTGTCACACGGATCACAGCGATCTTTTGAAATATTTTTCCTTGCCTATAAATTCAAGATTTCTCGTTCTTTATCAAATCAAAATATGATTGCACGACGATTTTTTATTTATTAAAAAACGATATTATTAAAAAAACGTATTTTAACAAAAAAGCTTTTAAACATTTTAAATTGAAATATTTTTAGAAATTATATTCAGTCTATGGTGACAAATGACACGTTAATTTTGCACACGTGCGGAATATATACTGTAATAGTTGTTCGCATAAAAAAACCATTAAAATAAAGATAAGAAAAATGAAAATATATATATATATATATATTGTTAATGTTTGTCGAAACAAATCATGTACACGTAGAACGATGACGTATATCTTAAATCAAATGAAACGGTGTACTTATATCACAAATTTCTGAACGAGAGACCGAAGCAAATTTCCGAACCCTATTTCCACGAAGTGGAATGCTCGCTGATTCATTAGGAATCCATCCGTCGAATCAATTTGATCAAGTGACAAAGCGCAATCCATGACTTTAATGATTCACTTGAAGCGATTTCAGAACTTATTCGAGATGGGCCAGAGTGCTTCACGCACGATTCGAGAATCGATGTGAAATTATCCTTCTAGACACGGTCCGCGCTTCTTTTCTGCATTAAATAAAATCTCGGACGAAACGTATAGACAAAGAGCTCTAGCCTCGTTAAATGGACACGGGCGATAAAAACATAACTACCTGTCCCGTACTCTAGTGCTGTCTCCTTGAGATCTGTCCTCACGTATAGAGAGAAGACGGGGTCCTTAGCCTTATGCGTCTTGTCGGCGTTGTGTCGCTTACATAACGCACACGCAGCTACTCGGATGAATGAATACATTCATAAAGACGGCTCGGCTTGGAGCGCATGTCGCATACATATGTGCACACACACACACACACACACACACACACACACACACACACACACACACACACACGCACGCACGCACGCACACGCACACACACACGCACACACACACGCACAACGTACAACGCGCGCGCGAGTAAGGCTGCAATCTCAATAAGAAAATATGTCTATTATGTTGTTACAATAACGATATCAATTCATTGACCGTCGTGGCACTGTGAACGCACAGTCTATTGTCTCCAAATGACGTTGGGGTACCCCATGTGCTCTTGGTGCACCATGTAAATCGCCCTCGAATAATTTCGTCCCCAAAATCTGAAGCTCGAGAAAACAATCTACGAGATCGATACGTTATTATCGTTATATTTATTATTAATTACTATATTAACGTTTCTTGTTTTTTTCTCAAAAAATTGAACGACAAATAAATAAAGAAAAATTTCCCAAAAAAAAAAAAGAAAAATGTTATTAATAAATTTTGCAGTTATTTTTTTATTAAATTTACAAATTAATGTACATCTAAAATCCTTTATATTATTTATATCCTATCCGCTGTATTCACGAATAAAATGTAGAGCCGAGATGATTTCGAAACATTAATCATGGCCTGGTAAAGATGATGATAACTGTTCCTTAACGAGACGGAAAATCTAAACGAATCAGATGTTCTGCCTTGTGTCTTTGCTTCTGAAGACAATTGGCATGGTCATTCTCTATCACGGATCGTACTTCCTCCAAACAAAACTGATATATGATGTTTTAAGTGACGGATTATCCAACCAGTAATTGAATTTAAAGGGCGGAAGCGAAGAAATCTGGTCCCCTTTCGTATTAACCTAATCAAGCGCAGTTGTCGGTACCGCCGACTGTCGCGGTCACAATAGAGACATTAAATTGTCAGTACGGATTTATTAAACCCAGCGTGCGGTTGCAACCGTAAAATCATTTACTCCAATGATTCACTTCATAAATTATATCCGATAACTCGTACGATGTCTAAAAGATATCGTGCATGTGTCAAAACAGGTCGTTCTAATTTTTTTTCAAATTTTATTAGAAGTTCTATTCTTACTCTTATGCGTACGCCGTTATTTATAAATAAATTAAATACCTGAATTTTTACAAAGCTTACGAACTTAATAAATCAACGGAGAAATGCGCTTCCTTCCTGTGTGCTATCGAAGCAGGTGCTCGGCAATCTCTTCATGGTCTTGTTGCCGAAAATTATGCACGCCCGCTACATTAGCAAAGAGATTCTTGCGCATCGGCGGCTCTGACTTTTTATCATCGTCACTGTCAGCGGTGAGCCGTCATTCGAGTTGCCATTAGGCGTCCGATAATTTGGATATACGCGAGCATCTCGGCGTTCTCGGTACGATGACTTGTTCACAATTTACCACAACCGGTGCAAGCGTCCCCTTTCTTTGGGGCTGTCATGCCGATACTCACTCGTTCCTTATCACTGAATTTAAGACAAGTTTTTATCAATACTGTGCTTTTTGTATACTGTGCGCATGATTTTGAAGAAATTAAAGGGGCCGAAATAATGAGTTTGAGGCAATCTGTGGCTAATATGTATGTATAAATACATAAATTGAAGATAATTATAAGATATTATAAGATTTTTTGCAGCTATATGTGGAAAAATCAATTCCGCGAACAGCACATTATTTATGAGCATCTCTAACGATAATTTTTTGCATTAAGGCAATTATCGAAATATGCATATAGATATGTAATTTTTTCACTTACTTGTTTATGCGCTTGTGTGTGTTTGTGTGAATCCGTTTATAGAATCTAATATCCTCTATAAAGTTCGAAATGTTTGCATTAAATCGCACTACAAAAAAATTTTACATTTAATGTCAAAATTAACATTTAATTTAACGTTAGATTTTTAATAAAGTTATTTTTTAAAGTTATATTTTTATATATTATTCTTATTTTGTAAATTCTATACATACATATATATGTATATACATGTATAAAATCTAATTTAATTATATAATTAAAGTAAGCAATTATATTATATAAAATAAAAATTATTAATTATTGCAATAAACTCTATATCAAACAGAATTATAAAGTCAATTCTATATTATAAAAGGACAAAAGAAAAATTATTAACGGACAAGAGAAAAAGAATCGATCATATCGTAGCATTAGTAATCCCGTGCGTATAGTGAAAAATTGTTTATTAAAGACAAAATCTCATACAATAAAATAAATTCGCACAACCGTGGGAAAAGGCACATAATGAACTTTGGTTCTTAAAGAACCACGGACGTGGAAGTAGTACGTTTACCCGTATATAAGTGCACATAGCGTACAAGACGAGAAGGTTCGATTCAAATTCGATTTCAAATGATCTTGGCGTCTCTTTGATGTCGATATTATCGATGTAAACACGATGACGTCCGGAAGGAAGGTTACTATTTAAAAGTTCACCTGCTCCAAATGATACTTGGTCTTGCATAACTTTTGTAACCGGGAAATACCTTCGTCCCGATTATCACCGTATTTGGCCTCCCACGCGTCGAACAACATATTATAGTATCTCGGAACCTCAAAGTACTGCAAGTACTGGTGACTGCTAGTAGTAGGAAAGATCTTCTCGAATCTGCCCAATTGTGTGAGTTCGTCCTCGTAAGTGATCAGGTGTCTGACATCGTCGGGCGTGAGATCCTCGATTATTTCGTCAAGGTAGTCTTCGCGATTTCTCAGGTTCGCATATAACGATTGCTTATGCCGCTCTTGGTAGCTAAGTGTAGTTCGGTGAAGTCTATAATCTTGGCACACCAGATCTAACTGGTATCTTTGGGCTATCTTCTCCGCTTCCTCGGACGGTATGCTCGTAGGCAATTGGTATCCGGCTATATTAAAGACGTTTCTAATAAGGGGCCCCTTGACGGCAGTGTCGAGCGGCGAGGAAGACTGTAGAGAGGGCGATATATTCACCTCGAGTAACCACGATTTCCGATTCTCATCCAAGAGAATGTCGATGCCAAAAAGCTCATAGCAACAATACCTTGGGATTTAAGGAAAAATATATATCAATGTAAAAAATTTGTTAGAACAGCGAAAATATTTTATATTATCTTTAAGATTTTATAAAATTATATAAAAAAATATTATGTTATTTCATTAATAGTATTTTAATTTTTGCATTACTTAAATATGAAAAATATTAATAATATGTATATTAAAACACAAAAATGCATTAAAAAAGTATTTGATTAGAAAAAAATAATTATCTCTATTTTATAAAAAAATATAAGTGTCGCTTCTCTCACCTCGAAGTTGTATTGGTTCTCGTTAGAGTATTGATAGGAGACTCGCCGGCTATCATTGTCTTGATAACTATATCCTTTATCGACGCCCATATCTTGGCGATATTCACATTTTCCTGCTCGAGATAGGACCATAGAGTTCTTAGAGTCCACTTATGACCGGTGCTGGAGTCCGCGCAGTCGTTGCTGGTGTAGGTCGCACTGGTCTTGTTAATGCTGTAGTTGGTGAGATGCATGAAACGGTCGCTGAGGTAGTTGATGTCATCATTATACTTGACGGAGGCGAAGCGCGCGAGGCCGTCCGGATAGATGTAGATCCTGAGCGGATTGAAGCTCGTGACGAGCACGTAGAGACGCAGGTCGAACTTGGCGCCGCGTATCAGTAACGGTCGCGACAGATATTGCTGAACGACGACGGCGCGTTTCTTTGGTATCTGCGACCAGCGATGGACGACGCGGATCCCGGTGCCGCGAGCGGAGGCCGGCGGCTTGATGATCCACTTCTCCTTGCCACCGTTCTTCTCCCACACTTGGCGGAAGAGACGCAGGTCCTGAGGTAGCACGTAGGTGCGCGGCACGAAGCCGAACTCCCGCTTGCCGTACTTCATCATCATTCGGCTGAGATTGCGCGACAATCGATCCTTTCGGCCGATCTGGAAGGTCCCGGGAAAGTGGTTGACTTTCTGCGACTGCTTCAAGCTTTTATAGCAGACGGACTTCATGTGCTTGCCCCAGGTGCCACACCAGTTCTGGCATTTCTTCATCAACCGATAACCGGAGTTCATCACGGTGCGACGCACTATTATCGGCGTTATCGTGCTCAGGTGCCACTTTAAGTGCCGCGTCACTTCGTACGGCAATACCGGGCCGGTCTTGCATTCGAACGACTGAAAGATGATATAGGGCGCCACGTTGTCGAACAAGCTCCTACGAAAGGGCAGTTTATTCCCTTTGTCACCATCGATCGACAGCAGATCTCCATCGACATCGAGATCAGGCACACTCTCCTCGTCGTATTGAGTCTCGCCGCTATCAGTGCTACTCCCGATGCTATTGGTTTCGTGTTGATTATACGTGATTACGTCCATCTCGGATTAGCCTGTAGCATAAAAAAGGAAAAAAGATCGTCGTGGTGTGCGACCTCAGCTTGATCTCAATAATTCAATTCGAATTTTACATCTTGTATAATATATATATCTATAATTCTTGAAAAATATTGCGTTCAATAACGACAGTAGAAAAATGCGATTTTATATAACTTGTACGTCAATTCGCGCTATTATAAATTTATTAAAAATACCTTCCTAAACATTAAATCAACAACAAATAAAATATAATGCACATTAATACAGAATACCGCTATTGAATATTTTCGAGAAGTAGAAATGACAGCGTCAATCGGGATAAACCCAAACATCTGTCACGGCCTGTCAAAAAGTTTGGCTCAAGTCGACGTGAAATGTAATATACGTCAATATAATTAACATGCTTTAGGAATTCTTATAAATCGATATACTACTAAGATTTTCATAAAAATAATTATTAATTACAATTAGTCACTATTTTCTCCGGAGTCTAATTAATTACGAGATATGACACCTTGCCTTGAGGTTATAATTATAAAGCACCAAACTGATACTTTGTATATGTTATGGATTTCTTGTCATATACATTATGTAGCTGTAAGTTATTAGTAACGCGAAACAAGCAGCTGCGGATAATCGATTTACTTGTTATTATGAGGAATAAGTAAATTGACACGTACAAGTCTTTTAAAATTCAATTTTGTCGGCGGGTTCATCAGAGCCCAAACGAATTTCTTACGGAAATATTTTTCTCTCGAAATATAAATTACATATTTTATCTGGTATTTTTTTTTTTTTTGTTACTAAATTATTTTTTACAAAGTAAAAGTTTACGACAATTTTTTCTTCCAGAAAAATTATATATAAGCCATAGTCCTTTCAATGCGTAGCGTTCGATAAAAAGTCGCGCGATAAGGAGAAACACAATACACGTCAACGATAAGAACGACTGTGAACGACTTGCGGTAACAGAATCGAATGCTTCAAAGCGATAAAACATTATTACATCGCTAAGCAATTTTTACTCAGCAACACAAACAGAACGACAGAAACTGATCCGACTGGAATGATGATGCCAGGCAGGCGCGTCAACGTACGCGTAAGCGAATATATCAGAAAACTTGATTATGAAAGCGCGAGATAAAAGAGAGAGATTTGCGAAAGGAACAGTATACGTACCAATTCGTATTGTTTAAATGTCAACAACTGTCAGCATTATGATGATACAAGCATCTGAAAGAAAGAAATAATTCGCAAATTATTGTTATTGTCGAGAGATCATAATATATGTATATCTCTTTTGACATTTCTTGTATATATAATTGACAATGACAATTAATGTTTGTGTTATGAAGAAAATAATAATCTTATAATAAAATACTATTTTTGAAATAATTAGTAAATAAAAGAATAATTAAGGAATAATCTTTTCGATATAATTGTGATCGTATGAGTTAATTCGAGAATTATTTTCATCCATAAATTTTGTGTGATTAATTGACCTAATCTTGCACTTTTCTTATTCTCATGCAGAATGTTATGTTTATCCATACTTTTTAAGATAAAATTATAAATATTTACATGTAAAAAAAATTATAAACACATGTATTAATATACATTCTATGTTGGTTTTTTATTTTATATTTACGGTGTCATCACCAAGTTGAGAAAAATAAGAAAAGTACTGCGCAAAAACAAAATAAATTCCTAATATGAAATAAAATAAAATTAAAAATAATAAAATAATATTTGCAATACACTCTCGACAATTGTAAAATTTTTAACGTGTAACAAAATATTTAATTTTGTAATTAGTTTCAATTTTTACTCAAGTCTTTCTCAGTCTTCAATAACTGATTAGCGATTGATAGAAATCGCGATTAATTTCGTTGTAAGAAGAATAATCTTTATGTTTACTAAAAGCGATATAATGTAAATATTTTCAAACATCAGTGTTTGAAGGTTTATACCTCGGCTTGTAAAGCTCATTTGAATATCGGAAAAATATTTAAAAATAATTGGCGTTTTTTTAATCAATTAATTCATTTAAAATCTTTTTCTCATGCTTTTGCATTTTTATTGTAAAAAAATATATTTTTGTCGAGTATATTTGAACAGCGATTTGTTACAATTTAAATGTTCGCGAGTCAACGACCGGATCGTATATCCTGATAATTGCGAGTGCAATCTCTCGCACGCGAGTAGAGTGCGCGCCTGTCAATCGTGCATTGCGCTTGAATGAGAAGCTGCTACGATGGGTTTATTTCTGTTCGCATGCGATTGAGTTTTTAACGTGCGATCGCATTTCCAATGGGATAGAAAGCACAGATAAGAATCAAAACAAAAAGGAAAGGCAAATTGCTACAGTCTTATTTTAATAACAACATTGCGCGTTTTGCTGCAGATTAATATTTTCTTGAAATTTATAATCTACCGCAATTTTCTACTTATTTCAACCCGCAAGAAGCTAGTTTTCATTATTAATAACAAGAATATTGTCTTGCAAAATTATAATTCTTTAAAATCCTTAAAATAAAATTATTAACTGCAAGACTGTAAAAAGTATAGAAATGCAAGAAATAAAAAAGTATCTATTCTACTGCAATAAACATCAATTTATATTGTGATGATTAAAAGTTAGAAAAAAATTATGTCACATTTTTTTTTTATATATATATTTGTGGGAATGTGCGAGAGAATATAATACGCATTGAATCATGTCATACGATAATTGATACGAGAATGCCGAAGCAGACGTGTAAGCACGCGGTGCTGATATAAAAAGTTCGTGTTGTCGATTAATTCTCCGCTTCGAAACGCGTGTTAAGTAAATATGCCAGCCACAATGTGGCAATTAAATACTCGTTATCGATCGCGCAGTCGGTAGAATACGAGAGTGCATTAATCGAAAAGTAAGACGGAACCTGCCGAGAAGAAAGAGTTAATTTTCGTTCGTGTCCCACTTGTATAAAATCAAATTAACGCGCGATGCTCCGCGAATACAACCGAAAACAGGAAGAATCGAAAAAGTGTGAAAGCGTCGCGCCCATCGATCGATGGAATTGATGGATGACTTTGGAGAAATTTTTTCATTTATTACAAATTCCTTCTCTCCTTAAGTCATAATCGTCGATAAAAAAAAAAAAGACTATTAAGTTAATTCCGATTTAGCGTGCTAATCGACGTGTTGGAGAAATCGATTTTAGATTAAAAAAAAAACTTAGTTCGCACAGATCATTCGACCGATTGGCGTGGGAGAATGCTAGAGTAAAATTGTATCTTCCCGTGTTAAGTTTACGAAACAGACATTGTGCTCCTGACGTCTGTGGAGAATGAGAGAAATTGATTAAATTGTTCCTGAACTGGTGAGATGCGCAAGAAAGTTCAGCTCGTGTATTAAGTCACGTAGGATGCATTAATATTCATGTGTCAGTTTCGTCACCTCCGGCCATGCTACCCGAACGGCGACAGCAGGTGACAGGTGGTTTTCGATTTCTTACAATGTCGCACCGTGCGATTATTATAAAGACCGCCAGTCAAACATTGTAGTCTTCTGCGTGCGCGGAAGGTGACTTGTTATAGCGTTTCTTCTCGTCTCCCCATGCTATGTAATTTCGATGCGATTTAATCTTTTTGTAGCCTTCGCGATTTTTTTCCACCGTGGATATATATTCATAGACTATATAATAATATTGTATTTATGCGTGATTAAATATATATATATATAAATGTAAATGTTATAAAAGTTTAAGGAATCTGCGTGTAAGAGAGATTTTTCATCTTTCTCTCGACTATTTTATATCCGTCATTTACAATTTTATAATAAAACTTTGCATATACAAGATTTAGATAGATGGTGCAGAAATTTGAATGTATTGTATATGTATTGGGATGTATTTTTATCTATTTTATTTAAAATAGAAATGTGAATTTTTTTCAAAATTAATTGCAACTCTTTTTTTATCCACAAATTTTAAGCCTTCAATATTTTTTACCAATTTTTTAATCATAAAAATATAGATACTGTATTCAATTTCATAGTTATTATTACTTTCAAAATTTATTAATTGAATGTAACGAATGTTAATCAAAATTTTAATTTTAATTTAATATTAATAATTTCTATAAATATATTGTAAAATGCTTCCAAAATTATTTAATAAATAAATTAATAATTGAGATAACATGAATTAATTTTTATTGTACTTATTAATCCTTTTGTTACGTAGCAATATATTATTATAGTAATTCATTTAAAATTTTAACTGCGCACGCAGACATTGAAATCAATGAATGAAAGAGACTCATCCCTTTCTCATTAAATCATTAAATAAACTCTCTTATTCGAATATTTCTTATTTAAATTACAATAATTTGTATAAATATATATTGATTTAAGTGATATAAAGAATTATAGATTTTAAAATAAAATAATGTTTTACTGCGTGTCTTATAATATATATTGTTTTCATATAGCTTCGTCGAAGATTAATAAAGGACAGAAGGATACATAAATATGGTGATGGTGATTATTTCAACATTGTTTATCATCGAATCAAGACGTTTATTAATGATGGAGATGCAACAGAGACGGCATTACGTCGAAAAAAGAGATTCTTAAACATAACAAGTTAACATCTATACAATATTCGCTATGCTCTTTATGAGAAAATAGTCATCTCAGGTACAAAATGGAACCCTATCACAGACTTCACTTAAAGCTGAATCACCTATGTACAATGCGATAGATTAAACCCCATTGCAAAGTTAATATAAAATTCTCGATATTTTTTAACGAGGCTTCGCAATAATGTCTACGTTTGGAAGACAGCGTTTCGTCGTTCTCCTCCTCCCGCGACATCGTCGGGAGGAAAGCTCCTCATCTCGCGGCAACTGTCCGTCACCGGAACATGTTCGTCATCATCGTCCGTCCACATCACCAGGGTCTCCAGACTGCGTTGGAGGACTCGGAGGATTCGCCGGAAGAGCTCGCGACACTCACAGGACTCTGAGGTGGAGTGTACACGTTCTGGGGCACGCTTGTCTGGCTGGCCTGGGTCGTCTTGATCGTGGACGTCGCCGTGGTAGCGAGTAGGTGCTTGGCGCCGGCCGGGCCCTCCAGTCGTCGAAGGCAGCCGCCGAGATGTCGCATAAGCTGGGCGCCGGCGGCGGGATGCACCGCCACGGCGACCGGCGTCGATAAGAATGTCGACACCTCCTGGGCGCACTGGGTGAAACCGTCGCGAAATCGATCGGCGTAGCTGTTCTCCGGGGTGAGCGTGAGCCTCCTGGCGGCGCGTAACGTGTGAAGATGACGTACCGTGAGCTCGAGGATGTCCGCCTTCTCCAGCTTCGCCACGTTCTCGCCCTCGGCCTGCAACGCGGTCACCATCAGATCCTTCAGCTCGTCCAGGCAGCGATTGATGCGGGCGCGCCGCTTGCGCTCCAGCATCGGCTTCATCACCTTGCGGTACTGATAGGTGCGCGACACTGGCTCCTCGTACTCCATGCCGCTGACAGGCGTGTAACTCGTATGCGGCGACATGATGATGATCACACTCTCAATATCTTATCACTGGTTCACAAAACGAGGGACAACTCGGTCCCGGTGAGATTCGAGTCTCTCGCACGATGATGCTGGATGACCGATCAAGCCCCGATTTAGGACAATCCGCGATGCTCCACGGATGTGCCCGGTTGCGAGCTCTCCAAGCGAATAGAAACTCTCGAATATGCGCTCGCTGTTCTCGGAGTGCCGAGAAATGCGTCTGAGCCCGTGCGTGTTCGTGAGGGTTCTGAGTCGCTGGTGGGGCACAACCCGTTATTTATATACCCGCGCGCCGTTCCCCACCAGCGTCCTACGCTCTACGGCCGAATGGCGGAGGGGTCCGAGGGGCACGGTGCTGAACCCTGCTGCCCGCGTCTACAGCCAGCCAGCAGCCGTGGCGTATCGTGGGAAGCTCGCGAGCCGGAGCGTTCCCACAGATCGGGGGGCCTGCACAGGTTCTGTGCCGTTTGACGCCTGCCGACCGGGAAAAGGGGAGAGGGAGGGAGGGAGGGAGGGAGGGAGGAGGAGGAGGGGGGGGGCCTCCTTGCGAGTTGAGAGCGCGCGCGCGCGCGCGGGAGGGGACACCTCACTCACCGAGAGAGGAGCACACCTGCACACTGCCCTGGACGACGAGCTCAGGAGAGCGAGAGGCGAGAGGAAGAGGAAAGCACACGCCACGACGCGCGACCAGCACGAGGATGACTCGCGCGGCAGAGCGGCGCGAGGACGACGATCGCGCCGGAGGTAGAGATTATCGTGAATGAATCTACGAGGAGAAGTACGAGCGTCGCGCGAGAGCTGGATTAAAGCGCGTAAAGAGAGAAGGGAAATTTCTCCTGATATCTTAGATTATTTTCAGACCTCACCGTTCATGTCGTTTTTCCGATCGTGCTTATTTTTTTTAAATTGCCGATTTTCTGTTGTAAAGATAGATAAAAATAAATTATACACCTGTGGATAAGCCAGATTTCATGTGTCATAAGAATAATCAATTTTCTCTCTTCAAAAATCACACACGCAAGTTGGGAGATGCACAATTTGGTTTCTTTCGTGTATATATAGCTTGATTAAAAATTAAAATATAAGATAATAAAATTAATAATTAATAATAAAAAATAATAATAATAATAATAAAATGTAAAATAATGTAATAGGTATGATAATGCATTTCGTATAACGTTTTCAACCTGTTTAGGAAACTAAATACTATTACTAGGCTTGCGCATCCGCGCTCGAGGCACGACACTTGTTGATTTACCGTGATACGATGTAGTGCACACGTGCACGTGCGTGTGGGCAACACTCATATAAGAATAATCACATGAATCACATCACTTGGCAAACGATGCCATGTTGCGACTGAACCAATTCGCATCTTTCTCTTCGCATAAAAATAATAGAAATATCATAAATGGTACGATTCTTCGTCCTCACTCTTATGTCATTGTAATTGTTCAATAAGAATTGTTGTATCTTCTGTTGAATTATATGAATTGCAATGTTGAAGTTTTATTTATATAAGAAACTTATAAATAAAAGATATTTTTAAATGAATATATATTTTCTCCTATGTAAAAAATATAGAGAAAAAAATAACGGATTACGTAAATGACGATTTTGGTGACAAATAAATATTGGCTATAAATACTATTGGATTCTGCGATGTATGCGCGAGGAATGAAAATTCCACTCTTCATCCATATTCAATTATTATTTCTGCGACAGAAGAGCATTTCGATATTCTCTCCGTACATATATTCAGTTCCCAGAATAAATTCGAATATAATTAACCTACCATCTCTTCCTACTTAAAAGATTTGCATATCTCGAGAGAATTTTGCATATTCTGTTTGAGATTAGTCCAACATCAGAGAGATCTCCTAGAGGGTTTCCGACAACCGGTTCCGGTGCAATCGAGCGGGCCCGGGAGCCGATGTTTTGAATTATAAACGTACAATCTTAATGATCTACCTATTCTCGGACCCGGGTACGGGCTTCGCTTGCGGGACTTAACGAGGTGTTCAGTCCTTTTGGAAGCCGATACCCCAAACAAGGCCCCGAGTGGGCCGGCCGAGTATTTACGAGCCTCTCGGGCCTAAACGGACATACGGTCGCCGATTAATTGCTGATCTGTCCGAGATTACAACAGCTACGGCAATTGATACCAGTGAAATTCTGTCGGATAAATAATTTTTAGGAGGACAATCGAAAATATTCTCGATTGAGAGAGGCTCGACTTTGTAAGCCCGAATCCCCGTGAAGAAGATAAGTCTGTCCTCGAATACATTTTATCACAAGTCTCCGTATAAGAAGATAGCGCGAGTGTAGATAATATTTTAGGATCACGCAACTGAATACACAAAACTGAATAAAATATTAATAATATAAATATAATTCTTTTGTATTTTAAATATTATTATTAATATATTAAATATTATAATAAAATATTATTATTAAATAAATATTATTTTAAATATTTATAATTTTGTGCTAATCTTTAAATAAAATTATTACTTTTGTTTCTATGTTTCAGAATGTTCTCGATATATATAGAGTGTTTCTAAATAAATGGAAAAAATTTTAGATGATTCTTTGTCGAGCTGAATTAAGGAGGGTCTTTCATACAAATTATTATTCTTATATTCTTCCATGAGGAGTTACAAAATCTCCAAAAAGGGGAGGTGGATATTAAGTTCTTATTTTTTCTCGAATTTTGGACGTTAAAAAAATTAAATTTGATAAACATCTGAAACTTTTTCATTCTAAAATTTAATAATATATTTTATTTTTTATTCTTGGAAACTATTAATTTTACGAAAAAAAAAAAAAAATAAGAAAGTTTTTAGAGAAATCAAGCTTTCTAATAATTTTAGATGATCAGATACTGACTCGTTAAAAATTTCTAATAAAAAATTGAATAGAGACCCTTATACATATAACGATATGGGAAAATTAAAAAAATAAGTGTCTTTTTTACTAGTGGAAAATGTCCATCACATTTCATTTTATTAACTTGCCCAAAATTGGAGAAAAAAAAATAAAATAATTTTCACTTCCCCCTTTGGAGGAGTAACTCTTCAGGAAGAAATAATATAAGAATACATACTTATGGAAAAGACTCACCTTAATTTTCGACAAAGACTCAATCTCCAAAAATTTGCCGCACTTATTTAGAATCACCGTATATTATACATATATCTGGCAATATGCCGAATCTTTTTAAAATTTTTTATGCCATGAAGAAGTTCATCAGACTATTGTATGTGTGTATATATATATGTGTCATATATATTATTATTTTTTAGAGTGTAATCCACGTATCGCAACTATATTATATATATATTTTTTTTTCGAAGAGATCCTTCTATCTCTTGCTCTATCTCTGCTGATTCATCAATGTCAATTTACACTCTGCACTTTTTTTTTTTGAGCTCGTATTTTCCGCGAGGCAAGTACGTTCTCGGATGGACGAAAATAAAGCAGCAGCGATCGCGCTGAGCCGGTAAGATAATTACATTGATTGGTCATACGAGCCGGATGTGGCGGTACGCGCACGTACGTACGCCAGTTAATTCCTGACGAAACGAGCCTTATCCGCGGCGCTACTACCGGGACACCGGGTACATATTATTGCCCCACGTTAACAACTCGTTACGCCCGCTCGGCGAATGAAATGTTGATATTCCCGCGGCGGTTGTGCTCGGCGTACGCTGGCAACGTGTCCTTACTTGATTCCCGATGATGGAGTTCATAATTCGTTTCTGGGTAGGATGATGGATTTTTTGCACGCATGCCCCCTCCCCCCCCCTCACGGTCCGCAACGAATCGCGCACTTCCTCGTCGAGAGAGATCGAGGAAGTCTTAACCCCGAGAAAAAAAATTCCGCGCACTTGAATCCCACACGTTAACGTTACCCACGACCGTTAATCCAATATTTTGAGTGCAACGAGTTCGTCAAACATATTAATTAGGTGCGAGATTGTTAAATTATGGAGGGCTCTTCCAAAATTGTTACATGAAAATTTATGACATTTCTGCGATAGATGTTTAACGAGATTCAATTTGAATTGATGCATAATAATTGAAATAGAAAAACATTAATTAATATTAATAAATAATAAATAATGATAAATATCATTAATAATAATAAATAATAATAACAATTAATAAATAGTAATTAAACGCAGTATTTTAAAACATTTTACGATGGATATTGCAATGGATAAGAATAATTCGATAATTAAATTAAAGTTAAGATAATTTAACTCAATAATTGAATTTATAAATTTATTTTATTTTATTTTGCTAAATCAATTCGATTGTAAAAGTAGACACGTCATAACACATTAAGGTCACCATGTTTTTCACAAGTGTATGTGTGTCAAGATTTATAATAAAATTTTATAATCTTATTTTTCGGCGTAATGTTATGATTTAATATTTGTCGAAATAACAAACTAATAATTTGACATAAAAAGCAATAATATTATTAATATAAGGCAAAGCAAATACATGTGTTAATAAAAGAAAAAAAGATAACAGTTTTATAAAATAAAACATATTTATGAATCTCTCCTCCCCTTCGCTCCCCTTGTTCACAGCTGTGTGCATCAACGCGTGTCAAATAATCACATTGCTAAGAGCACGTTGCAATGCTCGCACGAATAATACCGACAGCCGACAGCTTTTATTCAAGTAGGAACACTGTTTGCCCCTTGGGCAAATACATAACGGACGGGGGGAGGACGCAATAAATGCGCGAGAAGAAACGATAATAATAACGATATGTGCCGGTTCCGCGCGCACGTCTCGTAAACAAACATCGGGAAGATATTCCGGGAAATGAGTGAGCGCCGGGTAGATTCGGGCGTTCCGATATATCGCAGCAGCGATAAATCCTATTATCAATCTGCATCGGAATGTAAAGTGAAACGTTAATTATGGCCCATAATTGTGACCCTTCGATCCCCATTCATTGTCCCCTTTCTTTCGAAGCATTCTGCGACGCAATGTAAAAATAAACAACCGATATATTTTCGCCGGATTAAAAGAATAATCCCGTCACTTAGCGAGCAATATTTACCGGATCCGGAATCTCTTCGGGGATCCTCGTTCTCCTCGTGCTCCGCCTCGATGTGCCGCAAGCCTCCTCGCGCTCCTCCACGACGACCCCGTCTGTCGGCGTAGAAGAAGGTACGAAGGTCGTTGATGCTAATTCGTGGCGCGTCGGTGCACTTCCGGTGTCCCCCGTCCTCTTCTCTCGCCCGTAAAAAGGGTCGTCGAGCCCAGTTCTCTCTTTCTCTGTCCTCTCCCCGCTCACACCTTGCCCACCGTTTCTCTCCATCCCTTGTGTTTGCAGGATCTCGCTCGTTTCTCTCTCTCTCTCTCTCTCTCTTTCTCGCTCGGCGCAGAATGGGTAGCCTGGCCTCCGAAATTCTTCCGGTTGTTATACTCTTGGCTCGTGCTACGGAACGTGGGAACGTTCTCAGGCCTATGGAAGCCGACCCCACCACGTGAAAACACGCGTTGCAACGGACCGCGTGCGGCGCGCGTAGCGATGGGATCGACGCAATCGCGAGCTCGAGCAAACGAATTTCTCGCGTGTTATTCCTCGTTTCGAAAATTCTTTCAATCAAATATTCGTCAATATTAACACGTTGGAGATGAAAGCGGCGATTTATCGCCGTATAGGGAACTGATATAGTCTCCGTTCGATGTTTCATGATTCATCATTACAATTTTATATCGTTTCGTGACTCAAATATATTTCACTTCTTTTCTTGAATGAATAAAGTTATGCTCCTCGATAAAAATTATTTCTAAGAGAATACTCGTCCTTTATATAATTCTACATCCTTTTAATCTACCTGCATTTCTAATACACACGCACATTCCAATTTTCGCGCATTAAAATTTTTTTTTCTTTTTTTTTCATCTAAGTCGTTGTCTTGTCACATTTTTAGTATAACATCAATTGCAGTCCATCGCTAGTCCGGCGCATTGCGTGCATGTGCGCGGCGTGTAATACACGCACGGCGCGATGCGATAAACGCGCGAGCCTTCCTCTTCTTCGCCATTGTATGCCGAGTCCTTCTTTGTGAGAAGAGGAGGCAACCAGTTGGCATTGTAATCTTAGCGCTGCCCCATCCCCCATCGCCGCCTTCTGCACATAATGCGGAGGCTATTGTACGCAGCACGGGCCACATTGTTGCCCGCATCTTGCAACCACCCTACGATGCACGCCGACGGCGTTGTTAAAGAGACGCTATTCCCCGTCTTTCCTTCTTCCCAACTACCTCGTTTCTTCTTCTTCTTCTATGCCTATCCTTGGAGTAGGTCGCGAGATAAACACGGTAATACGCTAATATTTTTTCTTTTTATAATGTGATTGAAAAATCGCATCGACTTTGACAGTTAGAGATATGTAAATAATGAATATATAGGGTGTTTCAAAAATAAAAGTCCATCGCTCCGAAGGTGATTGAGGAAACATGAAAAAATGTTGGTATAAATATACATATGCATTGTTTCCGAGTTATTTGTATGTTGAAATTTCAAATTTGTTTCGCTTTCGAATTTTTTTCTCAAAATTAAAAAATTTTTATAAGTTTTATAATATAATTAGATATCAGATAAAAGTGGCCGGCTGCTTTAGCATTACCCAGGATGAAAAGAAAAAAATATAAATAAAATAAAAAATAAATAAAGAAATACAAAAAATAAATAAATACAAATCTCTCTTTTCAATTTTGATAAAAAAAATTCGAAAGCAAAGCAATCATATGCTGATTGACGATACGATAAGAGATTCATCTTCCCTTTTCAATCACCCTGTATACTTATGTCACTTTTATGGCAATTTTATATAAAAATTATCGTTAATTTCCAAAATAATGATTCGCAAGTCAATTTGTTTAAATCCGCTTTTTATTGTTTTAATAATTATACGCGTTTTCCAATATAGACAATGTGAAATAGCTTATCAAAGAAATTAAATTGAAAGAAATCCTTTTCGTTCATTATCTGCAATCATTTCGTTCATTTCGCTCCCACTTTATGATGCAAAAATAACTTATATCTATTATTCCATCACTCTCCTCTAATTATTGTACAATTATTATACAATTAAAATATATAAACGCGATATATATGATAAAATTCATGTATATCTTCGATAAAGCTGATTATTCTGGCATTGGCATGAAGATAATAATATCGAATTATTTTTTATTGCCAACACTTTATTATGCACCTTGTTAGAATAAGATGTTTAAGGGGGCTACTAATAACATATTTAATGTCAACCGCAACCATGATGTGTATTAGTAGCGCTATTAATAAACGCTGTAATAAAATAAAAGCATTCTTATTACGAGCAAACAAAGTGCAATCTTCCGTAATGCGTTCAAAAACTATATAAGTGTCTTACATTTCCTCTCTTAAGTTTACTTTCTGCACACGATAGCCTTATTTCAATGAATTCCGCACTGCATTATTAAGGCTAAACATCCAGAATTATTGTCGAAGTCGTTAAGTTACGCGAGGATGGCGCGTTTCACAAAAAATCTAACAAATAAAACAGATCGCAAATTGGATGGCGATAAATATTTTTCTAATAGTAATAATTTTTCCGCCAGCTCATCGTAGAATCAAAGTTATGCGTACAGAGTTATATTCAGAACATGGTTTTATGAATGCGTACGCACGCTAATTACGCACCGAAGGAAGGAACTATAATCTTAATATCTTATAATTACGAAGACATCGTCGCGTATTTGGTTTACCCTCTTCGTATTATTTTCGGTTGTAAGTGTCTTATTAAACGCTTTAATTACCGCGCCGACTGCATGCTCGCGTTTTACATGAAATTAATAACGATACACTATTTACACGTGAAAGATCTTAACGAATGTCTCGAGCTTATCCAATTAGGATTGACGCGTGTCACGATTAACAAAACCCTATCTACATCTCATACGGTGTATTTCGTCATTTCCCCTTTTTCGGAGCCTCAAACAATTTCACGCTTCAATCTGGAGAAAATAAAAATTGCCTTCGTTTATTTCCACGTGCTGCAATAATCGCTTGCCCTCCGAGCGATTTACGATTAATAATGTTAAAAATAATTCACGCTCATCTGTCAAAGCTCTTCGAGCTCCCACGCCTCCGTCACGTGATTCTTATTTTTTTTTTTTTTTTCTACAGAGTTATGCGCAACGTGATATAATGTCACCCGCATTTTTTATAGAGATGTAATCGCTGTTTGTCATCATTCTGCCTCTGTTGCCATCTTCCTCTTCTTCTAAAGCGTTTACGTCGCACGCTGCCTATATTATAGCCTAACGCCAGTCGCCCGCGGCAACGTCTGTCACTTTTCCATCTTTTTGTCGAACTTTTTCTATATCTTTTTTTATACGCTTTTCGAGGAATCTTTCGCAGGCAAATTACATCTCTCTTGAGATGTTTGAATAATTACACTACACGAGCAATAAAATCAAAAAATCGGCAAACACTAAATCCGAAACACTGTTGTGCGAGCTTTAAAATTAAGACTGTAATATTTACCGGATAAAGAAATCATAGCGATTAGTTTAAATTTCAAGAGAAAGTGCGAATGAAACTTTTCGATATTACAAACTTATCTCATTGAAAGGTATCGTCCAATTATATATACACTTAAGGATATTCTAGCTATATAATAATAGTAAAAAAATATCAAGATTTAAAAAAAATACATATTTCTTAGGCTTATGTTACTGTAAGAAAAATCAATAAAAGGATTATAAAAGAATTATAATCAGAATTAAAGATAATAAAAGGATTATAAAAAGAATTAGGGTTAAAATAATATGGTTTTTATAAAAGAAAATAGTTGTCATTAATATTTTTCTTTTAATTTATGACAAAACTTTTGATCATGAATACCTCCTGAAATCAACTGCAAGAAACAAAAAAAAAGAAACAAGTAATTTGCAGAAAAAGAGAGAGAGAGAGAGAGAGAGAGATTTTTTCACAATATTTAGTAAATAATTTTTAAACGCGTAAATGAATCTAAATCAAGTTTTGCACAAATATTTATTAGAGACTTCTGAATATATATGAAAATTTTATTAGCAACGTTTTTTCCTTGTCAAATTTGTCAATAAGTGATTTTCCATAAAAATCAATATTAACTTTAGCCTTAAATAATTTCCAAACTGGCAAAAAAATATGCTTAGGTTTTGCACGGATATTCAGAAGAAATAGTAGAATAGAATTTCTACAAAATTTTCATGCTTTTATCAATGCTTTGACATGTGACACATACGTTGTTAAAAAAAAAATCGCAAGCTGGAATCATGACGTTTCTGTTCTGTCTAAAATTAAATAGTCGCAGACTATGATGACACATTGTCAGCTGTTCGAAGAAAGAATCTTCACAGATTAATTCGTGCGAAAATATCTAGCAGGCTGTAAAATTAATCCTTTGTTATCACTTAAAATAAAAAATATTTTCAAAAAATATATGTATACATAAAGCGTAAGAATTTCATAATGATCCCGCGATGCGAGCAAGGTAATTACTATGCAGGTGTTGATTCGTCACGGATCTCGACATGTGCTTCACCGTATGAAGCATTGTCATGCTTCAAGTCATCTATGTCTTGTCGGCCACGCATTCTGCGAAATTCTACGGACAGTATGTATGTACTTTCGTTCGTAATTAAGGCCGCAGAATCTATCCACTTCTTCGCTACGTCCTCTTCTCTTCTTCCCTCGAACACGACTTACTGAGCTAATGTAGGTAGGATCAAGAGTTTACCTTTTGCGCAGCAGTAATAACTCCTATCGCTTTTTTTTTTTCCACATGCCACAATGTTGAAGCTACGTTCACGACATGCGTGTTTTTTATGTACCAGCTGCTGGAAATCTTTTTGCGGATCCCCCGAGACGGCCGCGGGATTAAACGAGCCTTTAATTACTGCTATATTTTTTTTTTTTCAAGAGTTAATGCATGAATCATGACCTTTCACAAAGTCAAAGATTTATCTCGTGATTTCAGTAACAAATTGTGGGAGATATCGCTGAATATTTTTCTAACTTGAATAACTAGTTCTCCTACATTCTCGCTTCAATACTTCACTTTGAGTGTAATGTCAACCAGCGTGTCTTCCTGCGGTGGGAGCGCAACTGCCAATGAGTCGATTGTTTGTCCCCGATATGAGTAATTAAGAAAACAAACGTCACTACCTGTAGTCATCGACGCGAACGGCATTTCGCTTGACTGACAATGAGTAACGCAGTCCAAACACACGCACGGAATTCCAGAAACGTTTATTTACACACATTGAAGTATTCTCCTATCCATTCGCTTTGCAAAACTCGCATGAATGAACAGGGAAGTTCACCGCAACGAAACAATATCAAGCAGCTTCCTCTATCTATTGTCACATACATATACATATAGCGCGGCTTGTCTGCGTTACACAATTGTCAGTGATAACAATGTCGTAATATTTATTAGGCCAAATTTTTAATCGAGATGAACGAAATATTGAGATTGAAACCATTTAAATAATTTGTAACAAATATATTTTTTGCCATAGCCAAAGATTAAACTTAAAAAAAAAAAAAAAAATCACATAAAGGTTACAAAGTACATAAAAATATTTATCTTTAAAAGAAATTTAAAAGAAAAATTATAAAATAATAAAAATCAAAAAATAACTTTTTCCTAAAAAAAATATTCTTTAAAAAATAAAAAATAAAAACTAAACATGAAATCAATATTTAATTTTTCCATAAAAAATAAAAAAACTAAAACATAATTTTCCAAATTTTTCCCCAAAAACAGGCGATCTTAATAAAAACTGTTCCCTAAAAATAATAAAAACTAAAAAATACTTTCAATTTTCCCATAAAAAAGAAAAAACTAAAACATAATTTTCCTCCAAAAAATAGAAAATCAAAATTAAATCTTAAGAAAAATCTGGTTCTCAAAATAATTCAATCATTATTTTAAAATTGATCGTACATTAATTGTGTACTTTTTCTCTCGCAAATTTAATTATAATTGAAAGTTTTTAAATCAATCGCACTTTCATTTACGCATTCTGTCGCGCCGGGTGCGATTGAGCAAGCCTCGACAATACTTACGTAAGGCGGCAAAATCACATCGTACTTACTCGCCGTCGTGAGAAAGCCCGCGTGTGTCGCGCGCGATTTACGGAAGGCAGGCTTACTGGTGCCGATTAATCGGGCTCGTGCGGATGGGACCGAGTGCCTGCGCACGTCCAGGCTTTACGTAAGGCTTTACCGCTCAATCTTGCCTGGGTGAGGTGAAAGTCACCGAGGATCGTGCCGCGAGAGGAAATGAGTTTAACGACTTCGAAATCGGCCGCATCGACAATCGGATCGGGATCGGACAGCCGCTGCCGCATGCAAAACTGTCAAAGTTTCCGTGATATATATCAGCCGCGGCTGACACTGATGAGAGAAACGCCGTCGCCGTTCTCGTATCAAAAGTGTGGGAACGGCTCTTATTTGCGATGTGTTACGCGTGACATTTGGGGTGTACCGGTTTTTAGAAGATAGAAATTTTAGTTTGATGTACGAGATGAGTCACTGTAATCGCATGGATAATTAATAGTACATAAGATCTAAATAGAATATTTAAATAAATCGAAATAAAAATAAAGCAGAATTTTGTAAATAAAATTCTATTCATATTTTAGACTTTAAATTTATAAAATAATATCATTTTTATAAATATATATATAAATAATAAATTTATAATATATAATATTATTTATTATTATTATTATTAATTTATATATATAATAATAAATTTATAATTATATGAAATATGTGTAACAGTGTAACATATATTTAAATAATAAATTATACATTAAAATAATTCCTCACCATAATATTGAAAATTTTTAAAATAATATCTTAAATTTATTTTTAAATGGAAATATTTTATGATTTTACATTAAAGATCTCATCAGTGAAGACCGCTTCGATGATAGATTTTACCGTTTGACAAAGAACTTAATTACGAAATCTAGCTATCTTATCCAAAAACTCATCACGCGAAAGAAATAAAAGACTATATATTCGGTGAGAATTCTGACTTCTCTGGAGATTTTATTTGACCTTTATACGTTCGAATCCGCTCTACTTCCCGCATCAATCCTTTCGCATACGATTAACTGTCACAAAGCAGCCGCTCGATATCGTGAGACAACTTAATCCATACGCAGCGCACATAATCAACCATTAAGTCAAAAGTATCTCTTTCCTCCCGAGACGTTAACTGCCGCCGAGATCCGACACCGATATACCATTTGATACATTGCGTCATCCGTGTTGGCTGCGCGAAGACAGAAAGTATCGTAGATTATCGGACACAAAGCAATTAAGATCAAACGATTAAGATTGTGAACCAAAAACAATGTATCAATTTTTATCAAGAGAGCGATTAACTTCTAGTCATGTATTCCAGTCACATATTCGCGCTATAATCTCCCGTAAATATGTATCCTTCATGTATTTATCCAGGATTGGGTAAGTTAATTTTTTTTTTTTAACTAAGTTTAAAGTTAATGACCCAAAGATTAACTAATTGCAAGTTTACGTCAAAAGTTTACTTGAACAAAAATTTATTCAGTGTTGAAGTTAAGATAAAAAATTATTAACTTATTAAAAAGTTATTTTTGCAAACCTATATGTTTTTTTATATAATTAATCTTTTTACATATTATACATTTATTATATATTTTAAATTGAACTTTTTCAATTTAGATAAAGAGGTAGTTTTTTTAAGAGAGGTAATGTTTTTTTATATAATAATAATATTAATTAATATTTATAATTAATATTTAATTAATAATAATTAATTGAATAATAATTAATAACACATTATTTAAATATAATTGTGCAATAGAGATATTATAACTTAAAAAGAAAATGGGTAATAGGGACTTTGAGTAAGAAGATTTTCCTGTTTAATTTATACCGCTTTATTTATACACACGCGTCTTATCTTCATCTTTAATTGTTGGATACTCTAACAATAAATTTGAAATATTTATTGAATTTTAATAAAAGGGTCATCTCAAAATTATAGTCGGTCATTTTTGCCTCATAAATTATCCTAATAATACTAAACCATCTGCATTAAGCATTTAATGATACTGGATATTGTCTTATGTTATTATAATTATTAATAATTATTAGTAATTATAGTAATTCTAATTATAGGTAATTTCGATTATAAAGGATACAAATTTTAACTATAAAAAAAAGTTAATAAGTTAACGTTAATAAATTTAAAAGTAATTGATTTAAATTAAAAATTAACACGTTTAAAATTAACTAAATTAAAATTAAAATTAACTAAGTTAAGTTAAAAATTATTAACTTTTTAACTAGTTATTACTCAACCCTACATTTATTGAATCATTATACTCGATTGTTATAAACAAAAATTCTTCGAAATCTTTTAAATTAATAACATCTCTTCACACAAGCGAGATAATTTAAAGTAGCCAACCGGTTTTCGAATTAATCGGCATTAAATGCTTTGTAGAATATAAATAATGACTCCCCTCATTTACTGACATAATTCTCATTTGGAAAGTATTCTTGATCGTTAAATACAGAGAGGACAAATCCTGCAACGTTTTAATGACAAATTAAATAAGCCAGGAATTAAGCAGCCACTCACGAAAGAAAGTAAATCGATCGTTTATATTTAACCATGTTTATCCGAGTCTCGTGAAGAAACGATCAAATTGAAAAACAAGGCTGGCAATTCGAAGCTAGCGAGGCCTCTGAATTCGAAAACGATTCACGCGATTATTGAGAACCCACTATTTGCTGTCGATCGTTAAATGCAGTTCGAATCGTTTCTCGAAAATTACAATTTCTGTCTCTATACTTCCGTCTGTATTCGTAATTATTGTGAAGAATTCGCTAATCAAAAATTCCTTTGGTTCCCCAGAAACTTGAAGCAGATAGTTTCCAACAACCACTACGCAATCATCGCTCCCTCAACTCGTTAAAATTCGCTCGTCTAACTATCAGACGAGAATTAAATTGATCGATCATTTAAGATAAACTACGGTTTCTTTAACGAGCAACGCTTAATGCTTCGCAATTAAAAAAGAAAAAAAAAAAATTAAATATTTTTACCCTTTCTGAGAAATCTTTATCTATGCTCAGCAAGCTGGGCTATTGATATTTCTTTTTAATATATTACTAATTATTCTTTCATGTCATTGGAATTTTATTAAAAAAATAGCATATTATTAAAGACGTACAAAACATTTACAATGGACGCCTCGAAGATATAGTAGGCTAATCCGCGCTTAAAAGCGGACATTCATCATCCCGCTTCGCATCACACAGGTGTGACCGCTGATGAGGATCCGCGGAAAGAAGCAAGGATTAATTATTCGCGCTCATGAATGTAAGACGTGACAGTTTGATTCCGGGCTCATCGATGGAAATTACAGTTACGCGCGCTTCCTGCTGCCTCGCGGATTTAATTATCCGAGGAAGGGAAGGGGGAAAAGGGCACACAGACGTACGGCGGCAGGGGGAACGAGATCGAAAACGGCGACACGCGAACTCGATAAATATATCAAAGTGGCCGCGTGACCCGTTTATGAGCGGCACTCGATTATGAGGCGCGTCAGGTGAGAATCCGCGCCAGCTGCACGCTCGGCTCGTTAACGATAGTTCGCGCGATGCAACGCACGATATGCGCGCTATCACGTGCCCCCGGCCTCCTCGCCCGGCCAGCCACGGTGCAATAAAATGTACTGTTATCGTCGCCGTCGGCTTGACTCAAAAGTGGCGAGAGGTCGCGAGGAATTTTCGCGGTTCGCATTTTTCTCATTCGCCCGTATACCGTTAAGCCCTCCTCTGCATAATCGTGTGTCCCCGTGTGTGCGCGCGCCGATCCGGTTCCTCTCCCCCACCCGAAACCACCTGCTTCGGGTACCCGAAATCTCGGGGGCCCCGATATACCGGGGCCCCCGGCAGGGTCAGTCGAGCAACGGTGCCCAACTAGGTATACCCGTAACTTCCACTTTTAATCGCGCCTGCGAATCGTAGATGTTTTCAGCGCCGCGATGGCGATGCATGTCGTTGTCACGATCGCTCGTAAAATTCGACGACGAAAACGCCCGTATCGGATTTCACCGAGACCGCAATAGGAATGGTTGGTCCACCACAGCAACGTGTCGGTCGTAATGCAATTTGGGATTGTCGTAGCCTTTTAATGGCGCAAATATTTTGTTGCGCGCGCTCTAAACAGAGATATCGAATGAATAGTCGCGATTATATACACAAATTTCAGAATTAAATAATTTCTTTTAATTCTACAATATGAAATATTCTCTATCTAACAACAATTATAAGATAATTTATAATAATTATAATAATTATAATATATAATAATAATAATAATAATAATAATAACAATATAATAATAATAATAATAATAATAATAATATAATTATATATATAATTTATATATAATAAAGATAATTATATATATAATTTATACAGATTAATTATGTATAATTATTTAATTATTAAAAAAATTGTTGAAAAGAAAATGTTATACTTAATGACTTATTACACTCTGTATATAAAAAAGTACTGGAAACTAATGAGCTCATAGTTTCATTAACTTAGTACATTCTTGATAAATACGTCTGTACTTATTAAAGATCTTTTTCACTTGTATTTGTACAAAAGTAATTTTTCTTTTCAAACGAGGAGAAAATAAACTATGGTGACACGAACTCTCTTCTTTAGAAATAATTGTAAAATTATTTTTTAGCAATTATTATCGAGATTTAAACAAAGAGAAGGAGTCGATTATAGCGTTGTCGAGATTCGAAATAACTCAGGAACAGGAACACAGAGATTTTTCGGTCTTTTCTTTAATAAAGAGGGATCGCTACACACAAAAAACAATCGCATCACCTTACAACGTGAAAATGTGGAAGACGCCTGCGACGTGGAATCATCACGGGCACCACGTTAATTGGTGGTGCTCGTTAATTAGTCCGCTCATCGTTTGCGCGTTGACGAGGGGCCCCGCCGTCGGGGTCTGGAAAAATAAGGCGCGTCCGGCCTCTGTATAGAAGTTAATTTTAGTCGGCCACTTGAGAGTGGCAGCTTGCGCGGCGATAGAGAGTCATCTGGAGCCTCTTCGATTCCCTAATGAGAGCCCGAGCAGGATCCTCTAACTCTATTAAGCGCCCCCCCGGCTCTCTACGTAGCTTGTTACTCGCGCTATGGGCGCGCTTAATCGGTGGAATTCAAAGACTGTGATACGCTTTTGGTTCCATAATAGAAATAAAAAAACATTTTAAAGAAAAATTTTGTATTGTTTAATATATTCACGGAGTATTCTTGAATTATTTTAAATAACAAAAAATAAATAAACAAATATTAAGGATGTATGTGTCATATGTCAAAATATTGACAAAAGCATGAAAATTTCGTAGAATTATTTCTTCCGAGTATCTATGCAAAATCTGAATACAATTCTCTCAACAGTTTGAAAGTTATTTAACTTTAAAGTTTGTATTTGAGTCTTAATGGTTCTTAATAATTCTTAATAAAATTTGATTTTTATGGAAGATTGTGCATTTTAGCACTTATTGACAAATTTTACAAGAAAAAGATATTGCCAACGAAATAAAAATTTTCACGTATTAAGAAAACTCTAATAAATATTTATGCAAATTTGATTTAAATCCATAAGATTAATTTAGTCGTTTTAAAAGTTATTTATTAAAAATTGTAGAAAAATGTTGTTTCTCCTTCTCTCTTTCTACAAATTATTCGTTTTTCTTTGTTTCTTGCAGTTGATTTCAGGGAGTATTCACGATCAAAAGTTGTTGTCATTAATTAAAAAAAAATATTTAATTACAACTATTTAAAAAAAAAAAAAAATATTAAAAACCATATTATTTTCTAATACTTTAATTTTTTTTTTGTAATCCGGATTTATTTATTTGATTTTTCAAACGGTATAAAAGCAAGAAATATATTTCTTTTTAAAATTTTGACAGTTTTTTGACTACTATTATACATCAAAAACATCCTTAGATAACAATTAAACATAATTTTTTCGCTATACATACGATAAAAAAATCGCGCATAAAAAATACCGAATAAGATCGAGGGATAAGTGGAATTCACGATTCTCCATTATCCTTTTGACCCCTCTGCCCTCTATCTCGTTTAAATAAGTTTGCTTCCTCGCCCTCGCATCAACATTTAAAAGTCCAATCTCACCCCTCGCTTTTCAGATTGGAAAACTAACTAGCGCGCGTTCCTGGCTTAACCTCGGCTCGTTTAACACCCTTTTCGGCCGGCCGTAAGGGCTGAGTGGGCAGCTCCTTTTTTCTGGATCGAAATTAGGGTCGACAATCATAGCGTCCCTTCATCCCTCCCTCACCCCTCCGCCGGGCCCGCCGATTCACGGGGTTGCCCTCGCCCTCGTTCTGACGCACAGGTGGTGCCTCACCTTCGTGGGAACGTGGCAAACGGAATCTTCCCGTGTTACAAGGGGCCCGTTTTGCAGACTCCCCCGATCATAGTGGGGGCCCAAAAGCCCCCGCAAGTGTGTCGCAGCCAGTCAGGACTGGCACGTAATTCCATCGCACCCCGAAATCATTTAATAAAATGATCGCGAAAAATCTTAAACTCGTGAATTTTTAAATACTTGATAATTAAATTTTAATTTTAATTTAAATTAATAAATTAATTATTAAATTAATAATATTATTAAATTAATTTTAATTTAAATTTTAATTAAATTTTAATTTAAAGTTGAAAAACTTGAAATTTTCAAATACTTTCATTAAAGATAAATAGCTTCTGCAAAATTAAAATAAACAATGTTTAAAATTAAAAATAAGCAATAATAAGTAATAATAATATTGCAAATAATATTTCATATAATTGTTGTAAATCTACCTTTTATCAGATATAAATAATATATGCGCGATTCAAGGATAATTATTGATTTATATATATATATAAAGTAAAATAAAAATTCATTGACACCCGTCAAGTGTTTACATGGAGCCGATACTGGAGCAACCCCAAATCGGGTGATTCGAATGGGTGTCAATAAATAGGTGGGCCGCAGGCTCGTTTACCTCCAGTCGAAGCTATTCTCTGTCTCCCTCACGGGCCCCAGCACGCACGTACGCACGCACGCACGCACGCGCAATGCGTATGCGGCACGAAAAGCATCACGAAAGTGTGCTGCTCGTGTGCTGGCCTTGCGTCGGCATTCCGTCGCCTGCGTTGCCCGCGAGGTTTGCCTCCATCAATCGTTGGCAAAAAAAGGAGGAGGACCAGCTCACGTCAGACCCGGCGATCCTCTTTTATTCTCCTCTCCTGGTAGGTACGCTCTCTATATATAGATCGCCGTATCGTTCCTCTTGCTATGCGCGGCTCGATGACGTTTTTTAATTAAAGCGAACGGTCTGTCGAGCCGAGATAGCGTAATAATCCAGCCGCTCGTAATAATTGCTCCATTATTTTATGTGCGCGGCGGCCTTCGCGTACACGTAGAATCATACGCACGTTCCAATTTCCTCTCGCCGTTCATGCGGATAAATACGACCCCACAGGCTCGGCCGCAATTTGCGCGCTAATTATTACGCCTCTCATTATTACGAGCTATCGATGTTTCCTACTCAAAGATCGAACGACCGCTCCTAGCAGCGAAAGACCTCGATTTAATTATGGCTTGAATAATCATTACTATTGTCTCCAGTTATAGTGGATGATATAAATAACTCGCTCGACCATGAGAAAAGGTGTTAACGTCGATCTATATTTAATTGGCTTGTTTTCCGTAAACGATCGCTTATATATGGTATGTTTCTGTCAGATAATTCTTTGTTAGTAAGTTTATTATCGCGATTTAATTTGCTAATTGGTGCGGATAAAATGCGAGCATCCGTTTTTGCGTACTTTCGAAAAATGTCAGTCCGCGACAATGTGCGGATCTAATTGACGGGATAGTCGAAGCAAATTGGCATTCATCATTGCAGCAGCGCGTTGGACAAGCGGATGTGATATGGTGCGGATATGGTCCACTTATTCGTTTGTAACTTCACTGCACTTTTGACACACTACCTTCCGTCTCATAATGAAGAGCGTCATTGGCGTCGATCTTTCTCAGTTTCGCCTATATCAAGTAGTATCTGCTCATGTGATTCTTAATCTATGATCATATCAAAGGCAATATTAAAATTAAGATTATTTATATTTATATATATATATATATATATATATATATATATAAATATAAATCTTATAAATATTTATATGTATATTAGAGGAATAAATAAAATACGATTATATATATAAATGTCAAAATATATAAATTATAAACATTTTTCTACGCGCACACACACACACACACACACAAATAATAATAATTAATAAAAATATAAAATAATAATTATAAAATTGTATAAAATTTACGAAATATTTTTCCATTGATTTATCACCACTGACAGCTGTCAACCTCGCGACTCGTAATTTTTCGGAAAGAGAGCAGAAAAGAGAGAAAATAAGTATACGGTGTTTCGATCTCAGAATATGCTTTATATACCTTATATACCGATTTAAATCTACGTTCGAAAATAGAACGGACGATTAGCGCGCGCTCGTCTCGCACGTATTACTCCCCCCCCGTCGTGAGTTTATCAAAACGGCCTCCCGGTATTAAACGGTGGACGCTCAGCTGACGATATTCGCCGTCGTTTGTATGCGAATGATCGAGGGGTCGCATCGCCCGTTCCCGTTGCGATGCTCGCCGTTATCACCATCGCCGAAACTAACGAGCAGAGATACACGAGTCAATAATTTTCGTCCGCTGACTTAACCCCATCTTCCTGGCGTGTACGGCGACTCGTTTACATAAATGCATCTCTCGCGGACGGAGATGCATTTGCAAGGATTTTGCGCGTGTAATTCCTACGCTCTCGTGCTATTATATTATTTATATAATTATTATTATATTATATTATTTAAATAATTATTATTATGTTTTATTATTTAAATAATTATAATTATAAAGAGTATTAGTAAAATTTAATAATGTATATTACTTATATTGTACGTATTATTAATGATATCATTATTATTTTATATTTAATTAATTATTTTATATTTAATAATTATTTTATATTTAATTATCCGAATATAATACAATATATGTATAGTGTAAAAATTGATCAGCTTTAACGATCCGATGCATTCAGGATCATGAACGGCACGGGCTCTAATCTAATATCTTTATCAAAGCAGGTCTTTCAGATGAAAGAGACGTCGTGGTCGCGGCAAAAATCCAATGTCTAATCCGCTCATGGCATCGGTGACGTCGGCATTAAACTCGCAGATTTTCAAAGCCGTTTCTCACATTCCTTTTCGACGCAACCATCTTTCAAGGATTAAGCATCCTGATCAAAAGGACCCGAAACTTACGTACGCGCACGCATCGACCGGGAGATCCGGTTAGTCACGCGAGAGACGCTCTTCTCTCGTAAGGTAAATTGACGGCACACTTACTTCGCGTTCCGACATCAGAAGAAGGCTTACAGACAGTGATTATATCTTCGTGATATAGCGGAATATAAGCCTAATGATTCATGCGAATATGAGAGAAACGATCTGCTACGTTGAAGTCGCGGCAAAAGGGGATTAAAGCAGAGAAATTTAATTCAAATCTTTGTTATTGAATCATGTCCCTTGTGTAAATTGAATTTCTCTGCTTTAATCCACTTGCCACGCCTTCAAACACTTCAAACATAAGAGATTGTTCTCCTCTCAAATCCTCACACATATCTGCGCATAAATTATTGCGAAGTAATTTTCTGTCAATATAAAATCTTTAATCATTCATCTATAATATATTGTATAGTTCCTTCTCATCACTATAGCATATTTTGGTAAGAGATATTACCAATTTTTTTTTAGCCAAGGCAATTAAAAAATTTTAAAATAAGCCTCCAGGTAGAATTCCACGCGTACGTACACGCGTCGAGCATCCTGTTACGCGGTACCGGGTGCTTATCCTTTGTCAGAGTCAAATCGTCTATGCAAGCCGCGACACGTCCTCCAACGGCCTCCAGAGAACAACACATGCCTTCACACCGTGAGTTCCCATAATGCCTTACCCGCAAACAACAAGCTCGTACCATTCCGCTTTCTTTCTTTCCCGCACATGCTCGCCGCAATGACCGGGAATGCCTTCCTTCTTCCCTCCGTCCTCTTCATCGTCGCCGATCGCGTCCTGCATTCGCGCCACCTCGGCACGAGGTAGACGTGCCGCGTGTGTTAAGTCGTCGCCGTAAGGTAAAAGCCTGTCCGCGGTCAGCGTTATCGCAAATTTGCGGCGACCCGTGGCTTCCGAGTAGAACGATGTCGGCTCTCTTCTTTCAACCACCCTTTCACCACCACCAAACATCCGTGTTGTCCGGTTGAATGAAGGAGAAGGTGTGTGCGGCCATTGCATCGCCGATGTACAAGGGAACGAGTTCTTTTGTATCGTTCTCTCACACTCGTGCCTCGATTATGATCCGCTTCTTACGCGTGAAAAAAAAAAATCGCACGAAGGAAGAAAACGTAAAATGGTTCTGCTGTGATACGTCATCATTCTTACGTCAGCCTTCAGCTTTACACGCATGATCAAAGGCCGAGTATTTTCATTCCTTATATGGTAATATCTTAAGGAGGCATGCTCGTTTGACATCTTGAAAGATGAGTAGATTTTTGTGACTTTTTACTTTTATTTTTTACTTTTTGATTTTAATACAATATTATTAAATACTTAAATAAAAATTCTCAGCTTAATTTTTTTTTTTTTAATTATGCGAATATACTTGCAGATTAATATTTTCATGCACGGTGTGTATGAAAAGCTCGGGCTACGACGGATTGTTGATTGTTAACGAAGCCTTTTTTTAATCCGATTCCCTATTTTGTTTCTTATAAATAAAAAAGGTGGATTTTTTCTTAAACAAAATCTTTTTTCAACATGTCGCCAATTATTTATTTTTTTTTAATTTTGAAAAAAATTTAGATAATAAATTGCTATTAATATGTTTAATAAAAAAACTTGTATTTCTCATTTCAAATATGATGAACGAATGTTTTCATGCATACCGTGTAGCTACTTAAAATTGGAGGAGCTCTGCAAATATTCGTACGTGAAAAAAATTTTTTCAAGCTAAAAATTTTTATTTTAGTACTTAACAATATCGTATTAATATTGTAAAAAAAAGTTCTTATCAAATCGTTGCACTGCAAAAAATCTAGAAAATATACTCTTTTTTTCGAAGATTTAAACGGATATATGCTCCATTTCAAGAGAGAGTTTAATTTCTCAAACAGAATTATTATTTATATTATCGTGAAAAGACATCGTTAAGAGTTTCTAAAAGTGATTTTTCTTTCACAATTTGCTTTGGAGATCGTCTATTCTGAGCAAATAATCCTCAGCGACGGTAAAGGGAGGCAATGACGTGGAACTGTTTAAGAGTGAACTCGCGTTTCTCATCTAATCCCGTAGAACCAACAAACACCTTCTCATGAGTTTCTTGCCGATAGACGGAAAACGCGTTTATGCACGGTAGACGGTAAATTCCCACAGAGAAGAATGTCCCTGAATGTTTGGCTTTTCCATCAATACGATACGGACAAAAAAATCACGCGGTTAATCGCGCGGCGGCTCCCAGCACGCCCACGGAGAGGCCCTTCTTGGCGACCGATCGTCTCCTTTTTATTTCGTTGTCTTTTTTTTTTTTTTTTTTTTTTTTTGAAAACTTCGATGACGGGACCGGTCAAAGACGGCGGCCAATGATCGGCATTTCTTCTGATCTCTTTTCGCTTCGGCGAAGCGTGAACATCGCCAGTCGCTTCGATTCGGTGCACCTCTAAGATGCTGATGAGTGTGCACGTCATTTTAATAGGAAATCGCGGCAATTATACGGGCTAAACAGCGTGACACGTTAGTTCAACCCTTCGATCGATGGAATTAATGAGAAATATTTATATTATTATGTTTTCGCTTCGTCACGATAACTGTATTCTATACATAAAGTTGTGATTGATGCAGGAAAACGTGTTAATAAAGAAATTTTTTTCAGGCTACAGATTTTATAATGGATATATGTATGCAGTAACGGCGTTTTATAAAATGCCAGAGTTTTTGTTCATTTCGAGTGTGGCATTTATTCACGGAAGAAATTAAGGTTTATAAAAGCGGAAAAATTTCCGATTCGTGCACGCGCATGATGAAGGCTGATATCTTTTTCGCAAAACTATTAAGGATGTGTCATATGTCAAAGTATTGACGAAAATATGAAAATTTCGTAGATTCTTCTACTATTTCTTCTAAGGATCTGTGCAAAATCTAAGCACGATTCTTTTAACGGTTTGCAAATTATTTCAGTTTAAAATTAGTGTTGACTCTTATGGAAAATCGCGTATTGTAACATTTATTAACAAATTTGACAAGAAAAAAAAAAAATTGCCAACAAAATAAAAATTTTCACATATATTAAGAAAATTCTAATAAATATTTGTATAAATTTTGATGTAGATTCATTTATTCGTTTAAAAGTTATTTACTAAAAATTGTGGAAAAATATCGTCTCTCTCTCTTTCTTTCTTTCTACAAATTACACGTTTTTTTTATTTCTTGCAGTTGATTTCAAGGGATATTCACGATCAAAAGTTTTTGTCATAAATTAGAAAAAATATTTAATTACAACTATTTTCTTTTGCAAAGACGTTAAAAACTATATTATTTTGATACTATAATTCTTTTCATAATCCGGATTTATATACTTGATTTTTCAAACAGTATAAACGCAAGAAATATGTATTTTTCTTTTAATTTTGACAATTCTTTGCTACTATCGTACAGCTAAAATATTCTTAAACCATGCAGGTAACGTGAAGTTTATATTTTTTGTGTGCAGATTGAAATGTACATACTTTCTTGATAAAAAATCGCGTAAAATTCACTCCGAAATTTACTCGCCGTTTTTACGAGAATTAACATTTTAATGTATAATGTATATAATGTATATACATCGCATTCCAAGATCCCGATAAATGCTTTAGTAATTGGTCAGTTTTTATCGATGGATCGCAAACATCACGCATGTAGATCGTGAATGTAGTGTACATACGACGTTTGGCATTCTCGATACAAAGTATTTAAAATTCGTAAACACAATTTTGAGCCAGAAATAAACTTGCATGAATACGAGTCAACTCGCTGCACTTTGCATATCGACCTCAATCCTCCTTTATATGTCATTTATATGCCGTTTTCTTCATGAAGAAAGTTCGACAAAATTCTATCGCATTCCCTTAATGTAGATTGTCTTGTCCTATATAATACTTATCTTTAACATTTAGAAGAATCTTTATTCTCAACGTAATATCTTTTTTTTTTTTTTTTAAATAAAAATAAAAACTGTTGTTTAGCATATTTTCCTTGACTCACGAATATTGCTATGAAAAAATAATTCGCTGGACATTTTTAATAAAATCTTATGAGAATAAAGAACATGAGGTATAAAAATAATAATGGAATATGAGATATGAAGAAGAATATAAGATATAAAGCGAGAAAATGTTGTTTGTGATTAGATCGCGAAAATATTAAATACGGCGCGAACGCTAAAGTCAGTGTGAGAATAACGCGCTTGAAATTAATGCAGAAGGTCGTTAGAGGCCATGATTTTTGGGATGACTGACCGTCACGTATCGAACGACACTCTGGCATACGCTATTTCGACCGCATACGAGATGCCAATCACGTAGCACATGAGTAGAAATTTCTATCAGCTGGACTTCCTCGTGACGGGACCCGGTCGAGGCGTGGGATCGATTGAAAAGTCGAACTGCACAATGCAATGACGATGGCTCCAACAATAACGATGTACGTGGCGTGAAGTGTCAAGAACATACTGTTTTCTCCGAACATGGAACATCGCGTACAGTTGAAAAATTTGTGTTAAATTTAAGATGTATCGCATGTGTCAAACGGCTCACACAAATTTTAGCGTTAATTTAAGATAATATGGATATGTCAGATGGTGACATTAATATTGTGTTAATATTTCAACAAAAAATAAATTTCATAGTAATTTAAAGTAAATTTTGTGTAAAATCAATATATTTTTAATGATAAAATTAACTTGGAAAAATATTTGTTAATATTATAGTTATTAATGATCCATAGTCATTCTCACTTTTATTCTAGAATAAAGTCAATAATTTTTGTAATTTTAACAGAAAAATTTTAATAGAAAAATCCTATCACTAATGAAATATATTTATATAATTTATATATTTATATATAATATGAAATATATTTATTGTGTAAAATTAAAGATATGTGCATATTGTTTTATTTTTACATTTTTTCAGTTATTTTAATAATTTAACATTTAAGTTCAACACAAATTAATTAAAAGCAATACAAATTAATTAAAATTAGCAATATAAATTAATTTAACATACGAATGTGTTAAATATTTAACACACCAATTTTAACCGACGTATTTTTTAACAAGAATACATAAATTTTCCAACAGTGTAAATAATTGTGCGCTGAAATGTCACACCATAATTAAAGAAATTCCATCAAAACATAAAATTCGCAGAATCGATCAATCAATATCGTAATCATCTTCTTTAAAGAGCGTAGAAAAACAGAAAATTTCATTTTTACCTTCTTATTTCATACTGAAATTCGTCAATTTATACGTCTTATAAAGATCGCCGACCACGAGAATAATAATTAGAAGTAAAAATAGCTCGTTGAACGTTTAATCGATTTTTTTTTTCGGAAAATTTCCGGTATTGCATCCGAGCGTCGCTCAAACGAGTGGATTCTCGTAAGATGGAATAGCACACGTTGCAATAATATAGTGTTACGCTTTAACTGTGTTACCCTCGAGAATAAATCGGCGATCGATCCTGTTTTTATAAAGCGTTATCGCAAGTCAACATCAACCATCAAGCTGTTTCTAGTTTTTGCATCAAATAATAACATAATTTTATCGAAGCATTGATTATTGACCGTCAAGCCTGGCTGATTCGCAGGAATTCTTCCGATAAACTTTTTATTCCTAAATAATGGGTATTAACGATTATTAGCATGGCAAAGTAACCTTGATCACTGACACACCATGTACGTCGATTAGCACCGTTGCATCGAGTCTTGTCAACACGCATATATTAAAAAAAAATCCTTATACACATGACGAAACGATTGTTGGCATTAGAGACGGTATATCGGAGAGGAGAGATAATCCTAAGAGTAATCATTGTCGGAAGAGATGAGGCAGGTGCATCGTGTATGTGCACATACAGAAGCGCAAAACAATCGCGAAAAAAAACGCGCCGTGAACAATCGGCTGCCGATGATCGAGATCGATCGACACGCGATGATGGAGGCGAAGCCTTGAAGCGCTTCCGCCACGAATAACTTCGATTCGCTCTTTTTTTTTTTTTCAGAAGGCGATAAGAAATGTGTTGTTAAAAAAATTAAAATACATAATTATTACAAACTGGAATAGATTTTATTTAATCGTGCATTGCCTGGTATTTTATTTTTTAGTAAATAATTTTAATTTTATTAGCAAATAATTATAATTGAATTAAAAAAACTAAGGCGCGCGCGTATTAAGGAATATAGAATACGATTTTATAAAACTCATACACTCATTAGATATGTATTAATATTTACAATGTACACGTATAATATTATTTTTTATGCGATCTTAGAAAGAAAGAGACATAATTCAATGCGAAGAAGTCTAATGAATTCAATCTGCCTCTAATTGCTCATATAATTATCATATGTTGTCTATCTTTTAAATACATCAGAGATTTCAATAATTGTAATTTAGCATTTGACTATCGAAATAAACACGAGAAATCGCCGGAAACGAGGCGCGTTTTCCTGAAATCATAACGGAGCGCGGTGAATCAGGTCAAAGGTCGGCACTCGTAAAGAGCATCGTCGTCGTCGTCGTCGCTGAAACCGAGCGGATCGTCCCTCGCGCCTATGACGGGGCCTGTACGCGCGACGTGGCGGCGTACGCCCGTGCGTGCACACGCTCCTCGTCTCCATGGACTATGGGACGAGGTGACGGCGGGGTGGGCCGTGACGTCACGTCCGGCGCGAGGGCATCGAGTGTGGGAACGGGCGGCAGGTGCGTCCGAGAGTCAGCCAGAGAGTGGAGCGCGAGGGGGAGGAGGAAGGCGAAGAGTTAGCAGGAGGATCTCGAGAGAGGAGAATCCCCCGGTAGCGGGGGAGGGGAGGGGAGAGGAAGGAGAGAGGATGAGGCGAGCGGCAGGAGGTGGATCGAGGGTGACGAGAGTCGAGGGTGGGATGAGGTGAACCCTCATCATCTCCTCCTCGTCGTCCTCCTCCCCATCATCCGCCTCACCTCCTTGCCCCCCACGAGGGGCCCCCGGAAAAGTAAAGTGGGGAGGGAGGGGGGGGGACAAAAAAAGTGGAACCCGTACCGCATGCCGCCACACTCGTGGCGGCGCGCACGCCACGCACACGACGAGCGTGTGTGGGTCGCGTGTTACAAACAGGCTCGTGCTGTGTGCGTGCTGTATATATGGGCACGGTAGTGTGTCACGTGCAGCGCAATGGCAAGGGAGAGAGAGAGAGAGAGAAAGATGTGCGTATCTCGCGTGTAACTAGGTTGAGTATGACTATTTCTGAGGCGCGGCTATGACCGAGGCAATTGTTTCACGTGTATTTGGATCGACAGGTGTTACTTGGCCAGTTTTCAACATTGTTAGAGTGAATATTATCGCGTCATTCAGGCGCGTTGTTGCCTCGATAAATAATTACTTGTGGATTTCGGATTGACGGAGAAAGATCATTATAATTAAATATTATAGACATTTAATTATTTATTATGGAGAGTAGCAGCCATAATCATAATAATAATGTTATCGTGAAATAATTGCATCTTTTTAATGTTTTCAGTCGCCACGATGCGTCGCGTGAACACCGCGCTTGCGTGAATTCATGCGTTTTATGTATGTCATGCATATATGTAAAGCACTGCACATATTGACACACTCGCTATCTCATGATAAACTGCATCATGTAGGGTGTGACGATCTTTTCGGGTCCCTGAGATTTCCTAAGATAGACGCGTACGATCGCGTGTATACACATGTTTTCTTCCGATCTTTCAATCTAAAAATATTTAAAAAAATGATATACTTTTTAAATAATGATATATTAAAAAAAAAAATGATATACTAACACTGTCACCTGATTGATGGACAAAAACCAAAAAACTGTGACTGAAAAAAGAAATAATGTCTAACGAAAATAATGGTTTATAATTAACATTTGACAATTGAAATGAACCAGTACTATAAATTATTTATCTCATTTGAAAAATACAAGGAAAAAAGTTGTAAAAAATGTCCCTGAAAATTCGCCGGTCTTCCATTATATTTTTATTTAAAATTCCAGATAAAGAGAGAATATTTTAAACATTTTTTGATGCAAAAAATTTTCTAAAATAAGTTTCTTATTTTATTTCTGATGCTTTTCATTTATATAAAGAAAAAATACAGAGCCATTTAAGTTTCAAGTGCTAGATTTACAAATGTATTAAAAATAAAACTGAATAGCTCGTTAAGATAAAATTTTTTTGCATAACATTTTTATTTTTGATCACTAAAAAATAAAATAAAGAATATGCATTGCATATTTAATATTTTGTCAAGAATCATTGAATATATAAATAGAGATAAATATATATTTATAATATATATTTTAAATATATAATGGCTTATTGGCAGATTGTCTATTGCTTACAATATGAAAGAAAAATTATCAAAGAAAGAATTTTACAAAAAGTTCTCTGAATTTCAGGAAAATTCCTTGATTTTTCCAGGTAAAAAAATTCCCTGAGAATTTCAGGCTTTTCATATTTTTTCGTAGGTAGACATTCACTTATTGTAATAATATTTCTCTAATATTTCTCTTTATTATAAAATATTTTTATAACTTTGTAAGGAGAGAAGTAGCTGTAAAATCTTAATCGATTCAAAATAATTAAATGCACATATAAAACGTGGAAATTTCGCCTGGAAAGTTATAAACTTCAAAAGAGATGAATCTTAATATTTCTTATAAACATATAAAGTATTTTATAAAATCACTGTTTTATTTATCGCCGAGTAAGAAAACGAAAGAGAGAGGAAAGAGCGCGGATAGGCTCGAAGGCGGTAATTGAAGCGGAAAACCGCTTCGCTGTCGTAGAAACCCGCGATGCGAGTCGCGTGTTCGCGATTTGTGGTATCGTCCAAGGTTGTCGGCGACAATTACGGCCGCAATTTTCTCGGAAGTGATCGCGATCAACCGGCAGCCCTGATATTTCTTGAATGAACCTTATAGAGGCCGCGAAATCGCGTCGCTCGGCGTTGCATGAAACGGCCGCGTTACGATGCGCCATGCCATGCAGTCGCATGCTCGCTCGCTCGCACGCACGCACGCTTAATGATTTATGCGTAAATTATACGCAACGAGTGATTTATTGCGCGTCCTTCTTCGCGTGTAAGGCACTCTCGCGGCAGCTGCGCGCCAAACAGCGTAATTCCCCGTAAATCTTCGCTCGCGTCAAATCACGAAAATGAAAATTCCACGACGATGTTTTACACCAAGTTACGTCCGATCGGCCGCTTGCCGATAAACTCGTTTCAAATTTATCTATAGGATAATTATTGCGCAATAAATTCCCTCGGCAATCGCGAGACGAGATATTACGTTTGCCACGACAACGGGAATCAACGTCACTTCCTTGTGTACACAATTTGCTCCCTTGTATGGATAACGCGATTAATTAAACGAGTCGCATTCGCGGAAGAGATAGGGGAGCGTTTTGTTTTGACATTTAATAAGACGCTTGTGCCATGAGTTGACGAATCATCGTCGAAATGTGTACGTCGCTGCGCTCTCGGATTCTGTATCTACGAGGAAAGCGGGTCTCGAATAAACAGCGCGAAAGCAGTGTTGTGACAAGTGCGTGATAATGCTCCCTTATCGCAGACGGCGATAACTGCCGCTTAACCGGAAAATTACAGGCAAAAAATGTTCGGCGGCAACGCGACACCGATTGCGGCTGTAACACACGTCGTGCAAACAACCTCGAGCGCTTAACAACGTCGACAGTCGCGGTGAAAATAAACGCGTTAATGAGACTGGAATAACAAGCTTTTGTTCGCTCACTAATACAACAATATTGACGTTTCCGCAATTTCGGGCGTATATAACAGAAATGTGCTTCAATTTCTTCATTTCTATGTAGGAAATATTATAAGTAATTGAGAAAATAATAAATTTTACTTTTCTATTCACAACTCGTTTCATTAATATTATATCGGGATAATAAAAAAATTGATCAATAGAGCACAACTAGAAATGCGAAAAAAGATTTTTTTCATAAGAAGAAAAAAACAAATTTTCTTCTTTTTTTCATTATTTTTTTAAATATAATATTACTTTTAAATATTTTTTTTTGTTAACATAAAAATAGTTTTATATTTATTTTTTTTTTTTTCGAAAGTAATTTTATAATGGATTAACGAGACTTTTGCGGCAAATTATATCAAACTCGACATCATTCGGATAATATTTAATTAAATGCATAGCCAATTGGAATGCAAAATCAATTTGTAATAATCAAAATATAATGATAATAAATATCTGAAAAAAAAACAAATTTTTGAAAAAAACGGCTTGTTTTTTTTTCGTACATCATTTTTTAAGAAAAACAAATTTTGTTTTCTATTTACATCTCTAAGCACAGCTTATTCTTTGTTACACAGGCTCTTTACAATAAACAATGAGTAAGTAAAGATAAAAGAGTGTAACTGTATTTAATACGTAATGTATTTAATTTGCAATTATGATGCCATTAAACTGTAGATGTATTGACGATAAAGTATAATTTTTTCAATTGATATTACTTTTTAATTTCTCACAAATCTGAAAACAATGTACGCGAACGAAAACGGCTTCCCGTAGAAAAACGCGCCGCGTTTCTGTGCAAAGTCGTTGGCGTGCTGTCACGTTGCATCTTCTCTCGGGGACGACGCGTTGCTCTCATGAAGCCTCTGGAATAGCGGCGACTCGATTTATTTTAACGAGCCGTTGAATCATGGCGTTCGATCTAATTACGCTCGGCAAGAAGCCGCAAAGGCGTGTGCGTGATCGGCGTAATCGCAGCGCGGATCGATACCAGGCTCGCCCTCGATGCAAAAAGTTAGAAAATAACAACTAGACAAGCATCCGGATAATATTATATAAAGCCGCGCAATATTCATAGGCACGTGAATGCAATTGCAACGTCGTGAAACTTCTTGAATCAAAAGTTGTTAGCACGTCTTTATAAAATTTCTCCACTGATTAAAATCTTTGGAGAGTGCCTCTGCTAATATTCTTTATCACATGACGACAAGTTATCAAGTTGACGCAATATACACGCGACTATAAAATAATATGAAATGTGCTAGAGAGGTAAATAGAAAAAAAAATAAGCCTCGTTGTTTTTTCAAACTTTTGTGTTTTTCAGATATTTAATATCTTTATTTTATCTTTATAATATATTTATTTTAATTACCGACTTCTTTATTATTTTTAATTTTCCAGATGATAGATTTGAATTAGTTATTATTTTAGATGTAACTCGCATTCCAATTGGCTATATATTATGGCTATGTAATTGCCATTTTTAATTAATAAAAATTTTTAGTAAAATTTTTCAAGTAAATTTTATAACAAAATTTCAATAAAAATTTTATGCATCTAATTCAAAATTATCATATCACGTCGTTTGATATAATTTGCCTCAAAAGTCTCATTAATCCATTAAAATTACTTTCGAAAAAAATAAATTAAGAATATAAAACTTTAGTTTTTTGTTATGTTAGCAAGAAAATATAAAGAAAAAAATTATATTAAAAAAAGTAATAGAAAAAAATTTGTTCTTCTCTTCAATTGTTTTTTATTTTTTTTTTTTTTTATTAAAAAAATAAAAAACAGTTGAAGAGAAAAATTAATGGTATATGAAATCTTAATAACAGATTTTGTTTTTCTTTTTTTTTTTTTACACGAATATGAAATCGACTTTCACACGCGCACCTTGCGCATAAGCATGGTCTTAAAAATAAAGAGCTTCCGTCCGCGTGCGTCTTCCGGCGATTGTTGCTCGCGCATCGAATCTCGCGACAATGCGGTACGTACGGGCGGATTAAAGGCGCCGTTAAATCTCGCGATTATTGACGCGCCCGGGGCGGAAGTTGGCGGCTCATTTCCATAACCCACTGTTAGACACGGTGGTTTTCGCTGGGAGCGCGAAACTGAAAAGCGAGACGCGAGATACGCGCCGGTGTGCTTCATTAACGATCGTAAAGGGACCCAACGATGCTCGACGATCGACGCCAAATGACGGCGCGCCGCCGCGATCGGAGCCTGTAATCACGGACTTATAATAATCTAGTATCTTCGCTCCTGCAACCCGACTGTAACGATCTGAAATTATGAGCGATATCAATTTTATACTTACAACACCGGCCGTAAACGCCGGCACACCTGTCCGGGAATGCTCGGCGTTCACGGAGAACAGTCGTAACGAGCGCGAGACTACTCTCAGCCAGTACTGTATACTAGATAAGGAAGAGTTTTCCACGCGCTATTATTTCTGCGGTTATGAATATATCACTGCCAAATCGTCGTTTCATATTTCCGTGGATACGTATTCGTCTACGCGCGCTCAATGCGCATCGTAAGCGAGTGAATAGAGATTGATTCTCGTATTAAATGGTTACTAAAAAAATTGTTGATTGCAGTTGTAGATCTAGGCGAACTACTAATTAAGGATTGTAACATTTCACTTTTAAGGTTGCGATTTTACTGATGCATAGCGTAAACAGAGAAAGAAGGTTGTGTCTCATTGTCAGAATCAAATTTTTTAGTGCGTTTTATAATTTATAAAAATAATATAATATAATCATAAATTATAAATATTATAATATAATAATATAATAGATAATATAATATAATAATATTATTAATAATATAAATATTATATTATATAATAATATAATAAATAATATAATCTAAATTATAAAAATAAAATTATAAAAATACTTTAATACTTTAATTTCCTGTTAATTTGTCGTATATAAATATAGAGCAAAATAATATTCAATATTCCAAGTTTTTAAATTTTTATATATAAAAAATTATACGAAGAAATTTAATCAATGTTTACTTTTTCTTTGCTAAACACGCCTTTGATTAGCAAATGTCAATCTTATGCGTCATTCATACTTGTTCTGAAGTTATTAATTTTCGATCTGTCAAACTTCTATTCCAGTCACCAGCTGTTATTACAGGTTCGCTACCGTTTCGACCGTAATAAATTTGATCGGATCCAGTCTATCCACTTTCAATCTGCGTAAATTAACGTTCGTTAACCGTGAGAAAATCTCGTGAACCTTCGATCGTATCAGGAAGCGAATGGGACGGCGGCAGATCAACGCGCATTTATTTCGGGTGACGAATGAATTATTTATGACCGCGGAGATACGCGGATGACGCTGTCTCCCCGAGCCGTCTCTCCGCAAATAATCTCGCGCGTACAATTACCCGCGTGATATTATCTCGCATTTAAGTCACCTTATAACGCGCCACGTGAAAATGCGGAAACGCCACGAAATCGCCGCGCTCTCCGAGAGCATCCATCAAAGGGTCCGCACTCGACAGTTAAATTACGGCGGCGAAATTCGCTATGAAGGGAGTCCGCGGCCGTTACACGCCGCGCTTACGTTTACGTACGAATCGTTTTTCATCATCTTTACGCGTGCCTTTTTCCCTTCTTATTGTCGAATCCGCGCGAGATTACGCGGTTGCGTAATTGCATCGAAAGCGCCTTTAAAGCGCGAAAGGATTTACTACACACAACCCGCTTTTAAAAAGCAGTTACTTCGTCGTCATACGTGGAAATCGGTCATACACGTGTAAATGTTACGAAAAAAAAAAAGAAAAAAAAATATTCTTAATTTAAATATAATCGTTTCAAGCGGTTGAAGATTTCATGAGAAAGAGATGTCAAAAGTCACGAGAAATAAAGATCTTTCGCAAGATTATTTTCACCGTCATATTATCTTGAAGAAATAAAGAAAAATATATCTGCGTGTCTTTTATGTAAAAAAAAATATAATTCATAACTTAATTAATATTCCAATATTAACAATAAATGTACTCAATAAATGCTTAAATATATTTCTCGTAAAAACATAATAATAATAGCAATAATAAAAATAAATATTAATAATAATAATAATAATAATAATAATGACAATACTAATAATAATAATAATAATAATAATAATTATTATTATTATTATTATTATTATTATTACTATTATAAAAAACTGCGATTTTTTAAATGATTTTAATAATGTAATCATCTTGGAGTGCGTTTCCTCGTTACGTCACATAAAAAATTGACCGACATGAAAGGGACGAAAAAAGATTGGGGAGATCGCTGACTGACACCGAAAAATGTCAGTATAAATGAATGTGTGATTGCAGCCTGCCTCGGCTGACGAATGATGAGTCGTGGAAAGGTCTCAGCGCGGCAAGCCCCGGAAAGCCCCGTTGGATTAAACGTGATTGCGATTCTTCCACATTCGCTTCCCTTTCGTTTGAATTGCATTGCGAAACAGCAGCATTTCAGCCAAATTTTGCAGCTCGCGCGATGCTTCGCAATAAAGAAATTTCTTGTCATTCCGAACTGCATATGCAATCGAAATATCGTAAAATAAATATTTTTAACAATATATATATTGTGTGACAATATTTTGAAAATTTAATCATGTAATAAATGCAGATTGCACTACACGCAAGGCACACAAAGTTAATTAATAAATCTCGGGATCTTGAAGGAAAGGAAACTTCGCGTAGAAGGGAATGTATTGGCATCCCTCTTCGGCATATAATGGCCAACACACACTTTACGGGAGTAATCGATTGGCTGAAGAGTGGCCGGGTTAAATAACGCGGGAAGCTCTTAGACTTTGTCCTATATCGGCGACATTTGCGCGCCTTGCCTTTAGCGAGGCAGGGGCGGTGGAGGAAATTAATGTTGTCGACGTATCGCAATATCCGCGCTTTGCGAAAGTAATTGGAGGCGGCCCCGGCGCCGTATTCGACGGCATACTTGCCGCTCCTCCGCATAACTATACGCTCAATTAAGGGCACAGGCATTCGCGTTATCTGGCGGCGCGAGGTGCCGTCGGATTGTATGCCGTAAAATTCCGCGAATTTCTCGAATACTCGCCTCTCAACCTGCCGGTGCAACACGTACGGTGCGCGATAAAAAAAAAGGCTCGTGAATGCGCTCCTGAAAGGTGCACACGCGATCGCGATAGCGCGTTCCTCGCTCGCGCCGCAACTTTTTCCCTCGCTTATCATGGATATAACTGGCTATCGCAGACGTAAAACGGAGGTAAAAGTTTTTAAGATATCGCTGCATATTGCCTGCAAACTGTGCTCGTTTTCTCTCCGTTTAATTTGAAGCCATCGGTGAAGCGAGAAATATTGAAATATGAGAAATTATTATTATACATTATTATTATTATTATATAAAGATCAATTGTCTAATAGTTGATTAATTTTTACAAAGATTGACTATGAATAGAATCAATCTGTTTATTAATAACGATATCAGTATATATTAATAAAAAAAAGGAAAAAAATGCTAAAATATAAATAATTATAATACAAAATATAAATAAATTATTGTAAATTGTTACTCTGATCTCTATCTTATCCTTTGCATTATACATATATTTTATATTCAAAAGTTCATCTGGATTTCTTCTATTAAAGTGCGATCAAATATCTCATGTTCTATTTACCTATCCATCTATAATTTTATTAATTAATCTAATAAATACTTTTATATATATATATAAAGTTAATTGACACGTCATGATAAATTTTAAATTCGCTGGATTTCCATACATTTGTCGCACACAAAATCGCATCGGGACCAAATCCGCGCTGAGAATGCACGAGGAGCGCCGGACGCGTCCTGCTCTCCCGGTCGGGCGTCGCGACGCCCGCGCTTTTTCGATTCGCGGGCACACGACGACGCTCGGCCGTTGCACCAAATGCGACCTCCTACATTCCTGATAACGGGGGCTGCTCGCAAGCAACCGCCTGGACGCTTCGTCTTATCGGAAGCTCTCCGGCACGGCGAGCTTTCCTTCCCTTTTTCCTTTCGTCGATGAAAGGCGATCGGCGTCGCGACGCCGAAGACGTCGAACGGCCGCGGCGTTCATCCTTCCCCGTCCTCGTTAAAGAACTCCGGGGAAAAATTCCTACGTGCCCACCCCCCTCGTCGAAACAACCGATACACGCACACAGTCGCGCGCGGCTACGCACATGCACACGCGAGCGATCGCACATGCATCCGCGAATGCTCCGCGCTTTCGTTACGTTTTATTATTGGCAATCGGCCCGATATAACCGCGCGTACTCTCCTGGTAGAGCGTCGCGACGCTAACCGGCCGACGCCCCTAATTCCGATACACCCTCATAAAAATTGTATCGGGTGATGCGTATGACAGTGTGAACACATATGAGAGTCTGTCTTCTTGTCAAATGTTCTCATACTATTTAGGGATTATTTTCTCGTTCACGTCCGCGTGCATTATTTTCGTCTAATTTTCGCCATAATAGGAAAAATAATACGTTTAATATTCATAGTATAATGTAAAAAAATAAAATTCAAGTCTAAGAATTGTGATGTAAATTTTTTACTGCACTAGATAAATTTTATACTCTATTTTTATCAAATTAATTAATCGCGCATTAAATAATCTTACGTAGTTATACCTATATGTAACGTCATATCAAGCTCACGAATTTTTTTGTTTATAATAACTCAGTGTATTGATGCAAGATATATTTTCAACTATCTTAAATTTAAATAAATAATTTTGCAACATTAGAATTTTCAGAAATAAAAGGCAAATATATCTATTAACATTATGTCCTGAATAAACTTTTCTATCAAAAGAAGAAATCTCTTATGTTTTAAAAAGATAACTTTCTTATATAGAAAAGCAAAATGCGATATATTTTATTCAATTTAAAATGAAATTATTTTTAATTCTATATTCTCGTCTAATAACGAATTCAACCATTAAATCTTTCTTTCATTTCCCATACATAGATATTTTTGATGAAATATTACGCACATATCGGACTAAAAAATTTAATACTTTCATTAATAAAAATTTGTTTGTCATAAATTCTACTAAAACTATTTATTAATTATAATTAATAATTTTATATAAAATATTAATTAAAAAGTTTCCCTTTATTACATACAAATATGTGGTGTATTTTTTACTAAAACCACGCTTTAAATCTTGCAAAAACATTCTAGAAAAAATCTCTTTATCTCTTTTAAAGTATGATAATATCTTGTTTACCTATCTTAAAACTTTAATCTACTGGACATTTTTATATAACGTTAATTTATACGTCATAATAAATTTTAAATCCGCTGCATTCCCATATATTTGCTGCACAAAATCGCAGCAAATAACATTCTGTTCACTAAACAGCATCAAAGTTACGCGAGTCTAACAGCCACCGCGAAACTATATTCTCAACCTAAATATATGCTTCTTTGCGCAAGCTCCGCACATTCCTCCATTGTCATGCTTTCCCGGACGCGGCGCTCGCCTATCAACCTATTCCGAAGACTCCGGGCACAGTAGATACGGATGGGCTGGTTGGTGTCGGACGTCGGGCGCCGGAACGCCGTTGCGTCCTGATGGGCGCCTGGTGCGGCGTCGGCTCGCGACCCGACCTGCGACATCGTCCTCGCCACAGGTGTGCCGTCGCGACGCCCGCGTCCCGCCCGCGGGATTACGGGGGGGTATCGACGGCGTCCGGTCCGCGACAGACGTCGCGACGTCGGTCAGTCCGACGGACTGGGCGAACGACGTCGACGCCGTCGGCCTCCGGAGACCGACGACGAGTCAACGACGGCAACTGCCCACCTGTCGCTCATCGCTTGTCGCGGCTCGGTCGCAACGAGCTCGCCGACACGGCGAGCATCAGCGTCGGGGAGCTGGCGCCGGGGATGGCGTCGCGACGGCGAGCTCCCATCGACGCGGCGATGACAGCGTCCCGTGGCGCCAGTCCTCGGGCGTCGCGACGTCGGACCAGGAGAACACGACGCGGCGGGAACAGCCCGCCGTCGACCGATCGCTCGTTGACTGTCATCACTTGCGAATTAAGGATCTTAATGCTCGCGCGTTATCCTGTATTATAAATCATTTGGCAATGATTTTATTAAGAGAGATTATTTGCCTGAAATGTGCGCTTTCAAACGTACGTGTAAAATATTTGATGTTAGAAAAAATGCGAGTTTTAAAAGATTGTATCAGTGAAATATATATTTGCCGCATTTGAAATTTTTTCCCAGTACAATAGCGTCCAAAAATTATATTGTCATGAAAAATAACTAATATTGAATTGTAATTAAGTATATGGCTACTTGCAAAGTAATTATGACTTGAATTGGAAGCTTTGATCTATGAGAAGAAATTTTTCTATAATATATATTCTAGTATCCGGAGATAACAGAACTATATTAATATTATTCTCATTGTTAACATACACACATTTTACTCAATATCTATTTTCATGTCAGGAAAATAATAAATTAATATATCGGACATTAGATAAAATATTAAAATATTAAGAAACGTAAAAATAATTAAATAATTAAATGTAACGTCAAAGATAAATTTTTTCTAAAAAATCCGGAAAAGAGAGCTTCCAGAAAATGCCAAACTTTTGATCGCTACTATATCCCCGATACAATATCAGATACACGAACACATGTTGCGAGTGGTTGCGAAAATACATACGAGTTTCGCCACGAGTAATGGTCAACGTCGTCGGAGCGTCCGTTGTTACGCTCGTACCACTCGACGAGCGCCCCTGAGAAAGCGCTGCGGCGCCCTAGCGTCGCGACGCTCTACCCGGCGAGCATGACGCTCCGGTCGCGCCAGTGTCCGGCGGCGACGCCGGGCAGCCGACGACGTCTGACGAAACTGCTCGTCAAACGGAAGACGTCGTCTGACGTACAACCGTGCCAGGATCGCATGTGCGCGCAGGAGGTCGCGAGCTTTTCACCGGGTGAGCTTCCCGGGGTGCGTTTGAGTGTCGCGACGCCCGGGCGGCCGTCGACCGGCGTCGGGGCGGATGCTGTCAGAGGCCGCGCCGCGACGTCCTCCGGAGCCAGGAGAACAACAGGCGTCGGAAGGACGGTCTCCTACGACGTGCCGCGACGGGCGTCGTTGCGGCGAGAAATTTGATCGGGGGAGCACGAGCCGAGTGGAGCTGGCCGGCGTCGCGACGCTCGGGGGCTTATTTATAGATTCGGGATCCCCTCCGCGTGTAACAAGGGGGATGGAAATAGATTGGAACGCCCCCGCGTTGCGCGCACGCGTCCTCGGCGTAATGAACGTTCGATCGGGATGGTCGTCGAGAATAGCTTCCCCTTATCATTCAAAGAGAAGAGATTGTAATACTACAATATCTAAGTCAGGGGTTTTCAACTAGGGGAGAATTCTCCCCTGGGGGGAATATTAGGGTTTCAGAAGGGGATGAAGACCATGAAACAATCTTAAAATTTTATCCCTTTTTTATTATCACAGTATTTTATTATTATACGTGTATTAAGTTATTTTTTATTTAGCAAATATTTTTTCTATTTTTATTTGCAACTTTGATAAATTGATTGATGATATCCTGGCATTCTATTGAACTTTATGTTTATTCTAGTACGCTTCAGTTTAAAATTGTTATGAGTACAAAAAAAAATTTCTATTCAAGTTTTAAAAATCATTAACATTTTTTATTGCTAATAAATTTTTAATAAAAATCCTTTATAAAAATAATCCAAGTAAATATATAACCAATGTGGAAGAAATAAAATATTTTCAATTTTGCACCCATATTACTTTTGAGGGCGGAATGACATTTTGATGAAAGGGATGGAGCAAAAAAGGGTTGAGAACCACTGATCAAATTTAATTTTCTCTATTGGTAGTAAATATTATATTTTTAACATATTTCTAGTCCTTTTATAAAATAAATGATTTTATATATGCTCTTATGTGTCATATTTATATTAATATAAAATAAAAAAATATGATTATTATATTTTCGCAAATTAAAAAAAATATATATAATATTCCTTTACAATATTTATATCCACATGGATGAATCTTGTCATCTTATGATGCAATCATAAAGGAAAATAATTTTAAAATATTCGTCGTGCATGATGACTCTTAATTAATAATCCTCCATACATACTACTTATGGTTTATGTATTGAACCATCCGCGGCTAACCCCATCCTAAAACTTAGGAGAGCTTTTCATTGGCATCAGTATACTAGGACTGCATGACAGAAGGCAGAGTTTCTCTAGTAGTAGAGCGGAATTTACACGAGCTTTCGGATCCGACGGTCGTCCAGCGTTCCGACGTTGTAGCAGGAAATCATATCGCGTCATTGTTATCATCAATAAATTTAGGCAAGTTGATATATGTATCAAGCCAGAAATATATTGTTTGATGCAGCACTGTCTGCATATGTTGATTTGAGCAACACAATTTGGCATTCGTGTCGAAATTAATAAGTGAAAAAAGACAAATATTAATTCGATATCACAAATTGATTAACTCTACTTTCTGAATTTCTTTTATTCTAGAGCATATAATTAATATAATTAGTATAATTATAGTTATAATTTGATCTCCTCAAATTGATAAATTCACAGTAAAGTTGATCACAAACAGTGATGTTTGATGAGTTTAGTTTATTGCGAGTCTCATATACAGGGTGTTTCTAAATAAATGCGAAAAATTTAGGAGATGATTATTTGTTGAAAATTCAGGGTGGTCTTTCATATAAACATATACTTCCATATCTTTCTCTGAGGAGTTATGTTTTTTTAAAGGAGGAGATCAAAATTAGGTTCTTTTTAAATTATAATTTTGTGTTGTTTTTGTCCCATTTTTCTTAACATAATTTTTTATTCTAAAATTTCACTTCTCGTAACTCAAAACCTATGTCATTGGGCACGGTGCTGTACATAATAATGTATTTTATTTTTTTTTTTCTTAAAAATTATTAATTTTACGGGGAAAAAAAAATAAAAGAAGTAAAAAAGTTTCTAAAGAAAAGCTTTCGAACGCATATTTTTAGATAATCCAGTCCGTTAAAAAATTCTAATAAAAAAATTGAATAGAAGTTGTTAATTTCATCTCCTTGTGACGATACGGAAAAATTAAAATAACATTAATAAGTATCCTTTCTACGAGTAGAAAGTATCCATCGAATTTCATTTTTCTAACTTGTCAAAAATTTGAAAAAATAAATAAAAATTTAATTTTCACCTTGCCCTTTGAAGGAGTGTCATTCCTCAGGATGGAATATAGGAATATATATTTATCTGACAGACCCCTCCTTAATTTTCAGCAAAGAATTATCTTCTAGAATTTTTCGCACTTATTTAGGAATCATCCATTACTGCTGATGACAAGCAGCTGTTAATAATAAAATTTTGCCTCTCGGCAAAAGAAATGTTGTGTCACACAAGTGTCATTGCATTAAAAAGATGCTTTAACAACTCAAAATCAAGAATGGCCAATGAAATAAAATAAGTTCAATGCAAGCTGACGGAAGTCTAATCGACGATCGTCGCGCAACGGGTGTCCATTGCGTAACGAAACGAGTTCTATTACCGCGCGCTCGCGCGCCTTTGTCGCCGCGTGCGAGGACACAGGATGTGAGATGAATAATGGACCCATGCGGAACGTAAAATAAACACATTACCGGCTATCCGACGTACGCACGCGAGCCTCGGGCACACCTCGCGATCGTTTTAACGCGATCTCGACGAGCAGCTTCCGACCGAGCCAATTTCCGGCCGTCGTCGTGTGGCGTGCGCGATTCTTTTATCGCCGCGACGCGGAACATCGATGGAAAAAAAAAAAAAAATGTTTCCCGAGGTCGCTCTCGATAGCGTGACCGTCTCTCGTGGCCGCTCTTTTTTGCCGAAACGATCTCGACCGAGCGCGGCGCACGTAACCTTTTTGCCAATCATGTTAATGATCGTGATTAAAGAGCGCAGAAACGTCATTTGCAAACGGAATCTGCGAGCGGGATTAAAGTGACACAAGAAGGTATTGCATTACATTTCGCTGCACATTTTGCGGAGCATCGAGGAGAACCGGTTATAAAAAGAAAAGATGCTCTCCTCGTGACGTTATAATGGATGTAACGTGCCGGTCGACGTATATATGTTTCTGGAATGGCATCGAGCGTATCCGAAAATATTGCCGGCTAAAAGGATGATTCTTCAGATATCATTACTGATAAAGCACAACGTTTGTGTCAACGCGCCAAATATTCGCTGCGATCAGCTGTATATGCAAGTCTGCGATGTCGTAGAAAATATTACATCAATTAATTGTAGCTAATAAATTGATAACTCGGTTTAAATATTTATATATATTGTTATAATAAAATTGCTACAATAAAAAGGTGTGAAAATAAATAATATGATTAACGTAGTACTTAAATAACATATTAAAGATTTACAAAAATAACATCTCTCTTTTTTGAAAAGCTCGAATGACATGACAATTCTTCAATATTACAACATTGTATTTTTAATTGTCAAAATAATTTATATCGCATAATTTATAAGCAATATTCTTATATTTTTACAAACTTTCAATGCCACTTTAACAAACAACAGTTGGTTTTTAAAGTCATCGGAGAACTTTTGGATCAATTGACTGACTTTTAAAAATCAACTGATCCAAAATTCCTCAATGACAGTCATATTAATGTGCGATCAGTAGCAATATTCAATAATATATATATCACCAGAGATAATTTTATCTCTTTAGAACGTTTCACATCAATAAATCTTTTGCCTTATAAATTAAATTAAAGAATTGCAAACAACCCACATAATTCACTTCCTGTACAGGCAAGCGCGTATAGCATTTAATACGTGCGTGTATAGAACCGTTATTGAACTTAATAAATGGACCACATAAATAAATCAAACGCTCTTTAATTCGGCACGAATATAAATATCAGACGGCGATTGGAAACGAGCGCCTGCTACAAGGAAAATGCACCTTGATAACACCTGGGCGCAAAAGAGCAACTAGAAAGAAATTTGCATTTGATCTTTTTTAATTATCCTCGAGCGTGCATTGCGCGATACAACTGCGTTAATCTTTTAATATAATACACATGGTAATTGGCATGGCATGGCAAGGAAATATTTTCACGTCAAATAAATAAATTTCCTTCGACACGCGTGCCGTTTAATGAAGATACGTCGATATTTTCGGGCAAATAAGTGGCGCTTAAGTGGCGCACGTTCCAAGAAGAGATCACGAGACTCGTCGAGCATGCTCGTTGAAAGATCATCAACGTCGAAATTTGAAAATCAGCCGCATTAATAAAGTATGAAATGGAAATAATTATCGATCGTGATTCGTGTAACGCAACGGTTGCCTTTTACATGCCGACGTGTGAAACATCAACATCATAATCCACGTTGTGCGAATGCTGCGGCTTTTACTTCATCGTGGCTTTATGGGAATTTAAAACATCGTTTGTGAATTTATTGCTCGCGTCTGTTGGAAATTACATGAGCGATCCCTGTTAATTACTCTTAATTAGCTTTGATAATGTTAGTAAATCTTTTTTAATCGATACTCGCGAGTTTCGACGCGCGATTATGGTTGTGCAATTTTAAGATGCATATACAAGGTGTTTCTAAATAAGTGCGAACAATTTTGGATGATTCTTTGTGAAGAATTAATGTTTTTAATATCACATACAATATTATTAAAACAAATATACATTGTCAAATTAAAGTTTGTTTATTTCTTTTTGCGCATCTTGCAAAATTTTTAACATGTAATTAATTTTCAACATGATGTAATTCATTTCTAGGTTCAAATGGTTGAGACAATGCAGTCAGAAGCTTTCTATTGATAAACAAATATTCTTATTTCTATGCAATTAAAATAAATAAATTCTCGCGGCAAAAAATATCGGATTCATATGCAAAAGTATTTTGTGTCCTTACTGTAGATACTGTAAACTGAATTCATAGAAAATTACGATCGCGCACCTGCAATGTCCTTTATTATGCAACGCCGCAATCATGGTCCACCTGATTCGCGTATTCAGTGAACGTAGAACGTTTCAACGTCGGTAGCCGGCATTAATTAACGCAGATTATCAGCCTCGGACAACCGATAAATTCCGTCTCACTCTCGACAGCGTGCTTGACGCGTCGCACAAAAGCGTCGAATCTCGGTGAAAGGCTGCGCCGATAATAAGACCGTTGCGGGGCCGAGCCGCGATCGCGATTGGTTCTCAATTTCCAATCCATTATCAAAGAGATGAAACAGCCGAGCCGAGGCAAACGGCCGTTCACCGGCGCGGAGATTATCGATGATACGATAAAATTCGCCGCGCTTTCAGTAGCCTCCTTATTACGCGGCGCAAACCACAAAAGCGGCCAGACCCGCTGGCGAGGATCCTACATCCGTTAACATGGCGGCTACGGTAGGATACGCGGTGGTAGCGTTTTAATGAAGGTTCTCCCTTCCTTTGCGAAAAAGGTATACGCGGCCAGGATACCCGGCGGCGAGAAAAAATGAATAAAAATCCGCGTTTGCCAGGTAAAGCCAGGAGAGAGAAAGAGAGATGGAGGAGGGGAAGAGGGGGACAGGAAGGAGGTGAGGAAGCAAGGAGTAAAAAATTAGCGGCAGCAACGTTTCGAGCTGCGCAATAATTCCGGAGGCCCGTGTTATTCGCGTCACGCCGCCGCGCTGTTCTCTTTTTAGAAATTTATGAGCGCAACGACTCGCACACACGGCCGCCGCGAGGTAAATTTAACGCGGAGAAAAAGATTGGAGAAAAAAAAAAAAAAGAGAGGGAAATGGGTACGGAGTGGGGAGAAAGGATCAATGTCTGAGGAGGACGTAAGCCGTGTCCGGTGAGCGGACTTCTATCTCCTTCGCCAGGAAAGCGAAGGAGATAGAAAACGACAAACACGTCCGCGGCGACTTGCAGATTTAAAGGTCGCAAGAAGCCGCGCAAAAACTGGGAATGATCAGCTTCGAGTTTTAGTCGCGTCGAGACTCCTTGTGCGCGGAAGGTAAAAATCATTACCACGCTCGCGCCGTCGTGTTCGCGATTTTTCACGAAATAGACTTCGTACAATTCTTTCACGATTGCGATGCAATTTAACGGCAAACAAATGTCCTCGCAATGAAATGGAAAAAAAACTATGGCGATAAGTTATTTCTGTAAAAAAAAAAAAAATATTAATAATAAAAGAATAAAATAATTGACGAGTCATCAAAATTATATATGATAAGATAGTCGAAGAATTAACGGCGCAAACTGTTCACTTTTTGCGTAAAACATATATGAACAAAGAGCATACGTACAGCATGTATAAGCGGAAATGCAGTAACATGTCATTTTGAGAAACGGTAAATGTGATTTTTATTATCCGGGTATAAAAGTCACAACGTGATGAGAGATCATTAACCTGCTTCTTGTCTTCATCAAGTATTTAGCTGCACGCCTCGATATTCGTCTTTTGATGATATCAATTTTCTTTGCTCTCTTTAGTTATGTATCATTCGACATCTATATAAACTGAAGATTATTATCTAACTTCAAACCAATAAATTAGCATCTAGCATCAATTTCTCAATTCTTCAATTTCCAAGATTCGCAACATTTTCAGTCAGAGATTCGCGTCTTTGAATACAAAAAAGAATCCCTATCTTTGTTTAGTATTTTTGTGAGATTGTGCAGGTTATTCTATAACATTGAAAAAAAAAATGTGATTTACGAAAATCGTACCAGATATAAAAATTTTTTCTCTCTTCCTTTGATCCTTCTCTCTCTCTCTCTCTCTCTCTCTCTCTCTCTCTCTCTCTTTGGGAGTACCGTTCAATTCTGAGACAAGTAAACCACAATGTAGCGTAAAGTGCGCAGTAGCATATTGACTTCCTCGCTATTAACAATGATAATAACGATGCACTGAACAGAAAGGACGAAAGCGGCGACCAGCGGTAAAAATAGAAATACAAATTACGACGATAATAATGATGAAGATGAACGCGAGAAAAGAGAAAGGGGCCGTGAGGCCAAAGCCCCATTGCGCCTCAAAGTCGAACAAATAGAAACAAAGGTCTGACACGGGAAGAGGGGAAATAAGGGGCCCCGAGGAGAAAAAAAAAGAAAAAAAGAAAAAGAGGGGCAAAAAGAACGAGCGAGGGGCCTGAAAGGTTTCGAGTAGCCGGCCAATCCCGACGAAGGGACCATTATGGAGGTGTGGTGCGAACCCTTGGTGCGAACATCTCTTATTTCGTCCCGACCAATAGCGATATAGCGGCGATCTGGGTCTGTATCTCCGGGGCCCCAATTGTGCGCCGTGTCCTCGCGAAATATCACAATAGCTCACACTGTCTATGGAAGAAAAAAATATTATTATATTCTATGAGAGAGAGAGAGAGAGAGACAGGTATCGCACTAACAAGTGTCACCAAGATTCGCGTCACGATATATTATAAGTAAATAAAATTAAAAATATATTCTTTACAATTATATTAAAGTTTCGAAACTACAATTTTCATCATGACCGTAAAAATTCTGTTGCTTTCGTATCACCAATCATGAAAGGAATTAATTAAAAATTATTAGATCGGGTAAAGCCGAAGCGCAACTTTGGGTACCTAAATCAAGCTCTGCCAGAGCGGCGCGGAGTTTTTAAGATCCTGTAAAAAGCGGTTGCAGAACGCGTTTCGTTTCTTCGGCACGTCTCCTATATTGGCATAAAAATCTGTCCCGCGATTTCGAAAGCAACAACCCCGCGCCATTCACTTTCTCTCGTTGTAAAAGGGGCCCTAATTTTGTTGCACACTCGGCCCGCCCATCCACCATTCTCTCGCCTTCCCTCTCTCTCTCTCTCTTCGTTCATCGTTTTATATTATGCACTTTACACGATGCACCTGTGCATCATAGGTCCCCCCGAAAGCACACAATGCCACTTGTCCCGACGCGCTATTCTCACATGGGGTTAACGCACGACAATGACACCCGAGGGTTATACCAGACTTTGCCCACTCCACCCCGATGAATTGTAGCTTCAAAAAAGAGAGAAATATATCACGTACGAGTGAATATAGTGCGAGAGAAAAATGTGAGATTTTTTTAGCAGGAACAATGTACATATATGTGCGGATTGAAACGATGATGATTCTACTTTGAAGCTCAATATGCTTGTATATGTATGTGTAAAATCTACTTTACAGAAATCAATAAGATAACACTAGACAACTTTACAAATATCACACTTTTTTTACTGCCAGAAATGGAAATAATTTTTTTTTTTTAACGTGCTTTAGGACGTTGAATCCAAATCCACAAAGCAAAATGACACATCAAGTCAGGTTTTCAAGAAAAACGGAGTTAAAATCCCCTAAAACGCGTTTTTTATCATTTTTGAAAATTCATAGCAAGCAAATCCGATGTGCCAAATACCTCAAACAAAATTCAAATAAAAGTTGGAATATTGTTCTTTAATATAAAGCTATCGAATTTTTTGCCGCAGGTACAATCAAACTTCAGGCGTGCTTTGTTCTTAGGAGTTGCACTGTGTCAAGTAAAATGATTGTATGCAGTCCGATTGCAGGTAAAAGATTCGATATTTTTATATTAAAGTTCAAGCTTCCATTTAAACCCCGTTTGAAGTCTCTAGCACATCGGGTTCGTCTATTACAAATTTTCAAAGATGATAAAAAATGCGTGTTTGAGGAGTTTCAAGTCCGTTCTTCTCGAAAACCTGATCCAATAGAATTTTTTTGGTAGCAGATTCGTACTCAATGTTTAAAATTACCCTAGAAACAGTGTTCAAATGCTAGAACCTTGTAAACTAGTAATTAAAGAGATCAGTTAAGATGAGACAGAAACGCAGCAAAGTAAAGATGAATTATATTACACGTTTGCAGGTGATAATTGAAATTTCTAGCAGAACATTATATATGCATTGAAATAATAAAGCGTACTTTATATTCAACGAAAATTTAAATACACCTCGATGCTTTCGCCACTCGACACCTCAGAAACCATTTTTCTCTTGCACGCTGTATGGAGAAACATCGCCGAAGGATTGGATTTCACCATCAAAAGGTAACACCAGAATTCCGCAAGAGAATGAATGATATATCATCTTAAGACAGGTGCGAGGATTGCATTTACCGTTATTATTATAATTAAGACGGGCGGGCATGTAATATTTAATCATTATTATTGCAATTAAAGTATAATATTTCCCTGCATATGAGTATATTAATTAGCGTACATATATTAGAGTATATAAAATAGCTAAATTTACACACACACACACACACATATATATATATATATATGAATATGTAATGTAAATATAAATATTCTCGAATCAAATTGATTAAAGGAGATTAAAAATGGAATATCGACAAATAAAAGAGCCGATTAATGAAGCACAATTATAAATAATAATCAATACGGGCGAGCAATATGAAACTTTGTTCCTTTCTACATGTGGAAGAGATCTCTCTTTACTTAACAGATATTCAAACGTATTTCTGGACGATCCATCACGATTAATCGGTCCCTCCTTCAAGCATCCATCTTTCCACTCTTTCTCTCTCTCTCTCTCTCTCTCTCTCTCTCTCTCTCTCTCTCTCTCTCTCTCCCGCTGTCCCGAGATACTCTCCGGATATCGACAATGAATGTCATGTTCGTCGAGGATCGTGTGCACGTAGGGTGTTGTATCTCTCTCGTGGCGGACCGAAAATATCTAAAAATAAATAAGCGTGCTCTACCTACCCCCCTCCCCCCGCCCCTCCTCGTCGCTCCTGCCATGCTCCCGCAGTGCACACGTGTGCCGTCGGTGGTGAGAGGGTCAAAGACGAAGCGGGGAAGAGAGGGATGGAGTAGACGGGGAGGCAAGACGAGCAGAGGAAAGATGAGGCGAACGTGAGTCTCGGCGTGGGAATAAGCGGCAGGTGCGCGACGGCGCTACCGGGGAGCCACTTGTGGGGGCACAGCTCTCCCTACCTCCCCCTTAGGAGCCCCCCCTCGGTGGGCCCTCTCGTTCTCTCCCCCTTCGTGTACAGAGGCCCTGTCCAGGATCCCGAACGCGGCCCCACTTCGAGTGATGTATATAAAGTAATCAGAAAGTATTGCACGTGTAAAGTCGACCGGCCCGATCGAGAGCGAGCCCCCGGTCGATAACCCTGGCGGGGCCTCTTCATCCGAATTACAAACATCGATGAGCGACAACGATAGTTGGCGAGACAAATATGACAATGGCGAGAGTGAAATGAAATAGGCCAAAGAGATGCAGTAGCGATTTGCAAAGTTCGCAGATCTCTCGCGAATGCTTTTAAAAGTTGATAAATTAATAGATAGCCCAAAAAAAAAATAAAAAACAAAATAGTAAATAAAATATTAAAAAATATACAGGTATCCTCCCTCCCAAATATTATCGGTTCTATAAATATAAAAAACTATTTATACAGCATACAGTAAAATTTAATTATCACTGTATCATATCTCTTGGAATTGGTACTACTTTCATTTTATCAGTTTTTAACAATTAGAAAAAAATATTAAATAATTAAATTGAATTTAATATTAACTATTGATAATTAAATTGAATTTAATATTAACTATTGATAATTAAATTGAATTTAATATTTTAAATATTGATAATTAAATTGAATTTAATATTAACTATTGATAATTAAATTGAATTTAATATTAACTATTGATAATTAAATTGAATTTAATATTAACTATTGATAATTAAATTGAATTTAATATTAACTATTAATAATTTAATTTAATTTAACATTAATTTTATTATTAAAAATTCAATTTAATGTCAATATGATTATTTGGTAGTACACATTATCTCTAAATTTTTGCGCGAGAGATGATAAGATAAGTTAACAGTGCAAAAGTCTTCACTTCAAAATATGAAATCGCAGAAAGAGAAAAGAACAAATATTCACATACGACGACGTGTTGCCTGTTATATCCCTCGCGTCTTGCTAATCCTTACTTGTCCACTTTACGCACAAGTGTGTATTCATCACACTCTCCCCGCTCCCTTCTTTCTCTCGCGCTTTATCTCTCCTCTTACCAAACGGCGTATACAAAATAATGCGATGCGGGCGAATTCTCTCCATTTCTTTCGCAAATGCCTTCTCATATAAGGAGGCGAGGCGCGGCAACAGGAAAGGACGAAAGGACGGCCCGAGGTCAAGGTCGTCAAGGGTACGCGGGACCTTTCAACAAAGAGGCTTCAGGTGCAAGACGTGTTCTCGGCTCTCAAGGTAGAATTTAATTGTTAGCGTAAATTTCGCGGCGAAGGAGATATCCTCTGAATCGCCAAGGCTGTCGCGCTTAAAGAACGTCGCTCAGAGAGAGAGAGAGAGAGAGAGAGAGAGAGAGAGAGAGAGAGAAAATAACAAAACAAATGGCGATACCCGGAATGGCTTTTGTGTCGTTAATGCGGTAACGATCGTTAGTACTCCGCAGCTACGTTTATGCAAAATGACCGAGAAATGCATAATTTATTTGTATTGCGCTAGAAAAATCGCCCATGTAATGATTAATATCTGACAATATTATCGCGATATAATAATTTACGATAATTCTTCTTTCCAAATAAAACACATAGCATAATTATTGTTATATCTGACGTCATCACAATTACTCGGAGAAATTAATAAATATAATGTCCATTTATGGAAAATTCATCCATCGAATAGAAAAGCGTAATTAAAGACTTACAACATAATAGGTATTGAAAAAAATGGTGCTACTTGTTGAAATTGTGCTAAAATCGATTTTTATTAAAGTTTCTTCAAGATAAATTACTATAAATAATTAAAAACGTAATCTTTGGATATTTAATTAATTCTAGCAGAATAAAGCCATGATGAACTAAATAATGTTTAAAATTCAATCAAATTTGCTATGAGAATTTAAGTGATAATTTAAAAATATAGTAATAATATAATTTATATATAATATAAATATATAAATTTATACATAATAATAGTAATAATAATAATAACAATAATATAATTATTATAATAGTATTTATAAAATTATTATAATAATTATATAATATTATTAATATATAATATTATTAATATTATATAATATAAAATTATTATAAAAATTATTATAATAATTAAAATAATAATAATTATTATTATAAATAATAATAATATAATTTCAATAATTCCAGCTTATGTTTATACAGTGTTTCATGATTGAATAAAAGCTAATAAATTTTTCGAGGTTCACCATCAAATTCGTATTTTATACACTTACAGCTGCGTTTTCTGGAAAATAAATCTTTTTATCGCGATACTAGAAAAAGTGTCTGACTCTTTTATTTGTGAGACATCTCAGTCTCTAAATATAGATAAATTCAAGGGAGACACCTGAGTGATAAAGAAGACGTGTCGCATATCGGAAAAGACAAATATATGTTTTAGGTTGTCGAGCGTGTGAAATGGAATATTTACAGCATTGTACATCTGCTCGAGATGTCAAATTTATTCGGCACACATACACTATGTTACCAAAAAAAGTTATTTGAGCTTGGGATTAAAAAAGAATCCATTCAAGAGGGAGATTGAAGGAATAACATTTTCTATATTTCTATAAACAGAATGAAAAATTATTTTTATTAAATTTATATATTAAAAAGACATTATTGGAAAAATATTTTTTCTAATATTAATTTAATATATGTATTTGCAATTAATTATTTTTTCATAATATATTATTATAATCAAGTTCGCCGAGGATGAAAATAATACACGTTTTTACTTTGTATTCTCTTCGCAACTTTATGCTATTTCTGTAATCTATTTATCTATTTACTATGCGCATATTTCACATCAATGTGCGAATTGATTCGACGATTTCGCGCTACCGAGACATACGGTCTCGCACTGTGACATTAAGACACACCAATCGGCGAAACTAGTCGGACAATCCTAATGTCAATCAACATCATCCAATAAAATCGCCCATAAATTCGCAGGCACGTTTTGCATTTACACACGGCCCTCTTTAAAATTCACGGGAGGAATTGATTGCGCAGCTAGTTTAATATAACGTCTGTTCTTGCTCGTGGTGCATATAAACCGAAGCAAGACGAGCGACATATAGGTGAGATAAAGCTGGGAGCCGAGTCGCATCGCGTGCTCCGAAATGCAGATAAATACGCGGAGCACGTAGCTCGTTAATCGACTTAATATATAACCGTGTCCCGGCTATAACCACTGTCGCCATGTCCCTCTCGAGCTCTGCACCGAAATTCGCGAATGCAACGGAATATGCCGAAGCGTCGTTGCATTTTAAGAACGCGAGTTACGGCAATCCTGTCATCCTCGCATCCCATAATCGATCGTGGATTTTATTGCCGCGTTAAGCCCGACAATTTGTCACCGCTGCATTTTTGCCGTTTTTCTCTCGATGTAAGAGAATGAAAAGTGCCGAGTATGTGCCAAGCGATTCTTTCACTTGATGTCATATTAAATCAGTCGAGAGGCCCGCGAATGCCTTCGAATTTTCGCAGTTGATCGCTCACTATTTTAAGGAATTTTATTATAATGGTAAAAAATAGAAATATATTTTTTCTAATTATTAATTTCTTTTTTTATTCTTTAAATATTATTTTATTTTTTAAATATTATTTTACTTCTTCTTTTAATATAGAGATAAAATTCCCTAATAAAATGATAAAAAGTAGAAATATATTTTTTCTAATTATTAATTTCTTTTTTTATTCTTTAAATATTATTTTATTTTTTATTTTTTAAATATTATTTTACTTCTTCTTTTAATATAGAGATAAAATTCCCTAATAAAATGATAAAAAATAGAAATATATTTTCTTATTTTTTCCACTCTTTGAATATTATTTTAATATAGAATTTCTTAATATAGAATCACTTCTAATAATATCGCAAATCATAATTTAAAGCCTCTTCCCAACGTCGTCCATTTTCTTTATACGACATTCATCATATCGAGTGAAAGTAATCCAATTATAGATAGGATATGTTGTATTTAATCCTCAGCGGCTTTTATAGCCGTGAAATTCTAATTGGTTCATGCAACCGCTATGAAAATTATATTTTCCACTTTATTAACAACAGGTATTCCACTGTGAATATATTAATGGTAGATTAATGCAATATATTTATATATTCTCCATACATAACGCTGCACGCCAATTAAAAGCTCGGCACGCAATATTTTCCAATAAAAATTTCCATTGTTATTCTTTATACGATATGAATCAATAAAAATATAATGAGTGATTCTAAAATAGATTAATATTATACGGTGAAACAAAAATGTCTAATCTTTCTGTGCATATTAAAGCATTAAATAAACGACATAAAAGTCCAAAATATTTGTAAAACTATGCCAAGTAAATAAAATTAAAATTTACGTTTGCAATCGCATTTCGCAAGTCGCTCACTTGCCTCGTGACTCCCGCGTTTTCAAAAAAAAAAAAAAAAGGGCGCGAAGTCGAGGAATATAAAGGAACTGGATGTGCATTCAATCATACACTTTCATACAACGGCATGGCGCGAAACACGGGGAGAGATGCACGAGAGGCGAGAGGATCGTATAAAATCATCGCGACCAATCCCGTCCGGGCGTGGTGTAGTGGCGTTGCTCACGTCGATCGCAAACGGAGACTACCGAGGATCGCCGAGATGCACGTGTGGAGGCTGGGGGGCAAAGCGATCTCGTGGGAAAAAGGAGCAGGTGTGACTCGACCGACTCCGTGGAGAACCTCGGAACCTTTGCGCGTACACACACACACACACGCGCGCGCGCGAACGCACGCACGCGTAAGCGCGTGTAGAACACGTGGTCACGGCCGCGGTGGGCGTGCGTGAAAGAAGGCTCGGAGGTAAAAAGGGGAAGAGGCTCGGGAGAGAAGAAAAAGGATGCACCTTCACTGGAAGAACGAGAAAGGGCGAGAGGGATAAAGAGACGTTTTATTGGAAGCAGCACGACGAAAGCGAAGGGAGCGAGAGAGTATCTCGTAGAGGGGGACGAGGTAGACGGGAAGAAGATCGAGAAAGACCGTATATGTTTTGTTTGAGGCAGAACGTATCTTATATAGGGATAAGGGAGGGAACTGAGAAGGATGAGGACAGAGTTTTACTTAAGGGAAAGGGAGATTGAAAGGGAACGTGTGTTTCATTTTCGAGAAGAACAAAAGAGATCGTGCTTCGTATAAAGGATAAGTTCGAGCGAGGGCGATTTTGTTTAAAAGAGGCGGAGGATGGGCGCATTTATTTATTTTATTTTTTTTTTTTTTATTCGAGAGAGGATTTAACTTCGCATATGCGTAGGGAAAAAGAATCGCGGAGGGAGAAGACATGAGAAATGATGGCAAGCTTTATATTGGAGAGAATAATATAAATGATTAATAATAAATAATAAATTTTAATTAAATTATTAATATAAAAATATATAATTATATTTATATATAAAATTATAAAATTTATCATATATAAATATATAAATTTATATATATTAATGAAAACTAAATTTTATTTTTCATTTTTAACCAAAATTCCCCCACCTTCCAAATTATTACTTTAATTTTTTAATTTTTCATTATATATAAATTTATCTCTCTAATTTTTTAAATATTTATTTTAATAATGTTTTATATGTTATAAATATATACATATATATAACCTCAAAAACAAATCATCCCCTTCCCCTCATCCTTTCTCACATTCAACTTATCCCCCAAACCAATCTATTTTATTTATTATTTTTTTAAACTAATATTTTTTTAAATTTATTTCTCTTAATTTTTCTTTTTACATTTTAATTAAACAAATTTTTAGTAGATAGAACTCCGGTGAGAGAAGGGATCAGGAATAAGCGAAATTATTATCAGTCATTATGGATCGGGGTGCGATGGCTTCCGGGGCGCGATTTCACGCGCAGTTCCATAATTACCCTCGTTACAGATTAACCGTTGTATGGACTGTTAGCGCCAAACTTGTAATTTCCCTTGAAATTATCTCAGCGAAATTATCCCCGCGCCTGCTCCCAATCCTCACCGCGAGCTCCTTTTTACGACTGCTGCGAATTAATATCGGATCTAATTTTCGCACCCCTCAATTAATTTCGAACCCGAAGATCTCGGCTCGATTGCCGACGTTGATGATTGGCGGATATCGCGTAGCGCGATTGCTTTGCCAACGGTAAAATCTTGAAAACAATTTCGCGAAATAAAAAGAGTAAATATAAAGCAGACACGTTATGTGCAGATTCCTTCATCTTAAGCTTGTATATTCTCAACTTTCATTGCAAATGAAAAAAAGATATTTCAATTCGATAAAAACATTGTCTTTTCTAATTGTTTTACAGATTGGTATTAAACAAAAAAAAAAAAAATGTTGCAGAAAAAAATTTGTAATTTATAACTACAATATAATAAGTAAAAATATTCAGTAACTAATTTTAATAATAGTAATTTTTTCCTTTAGAAGATTATGTTAGCTTTTAATATTATATATTGTCTCTAACTGTTTAACAAAAAAAAAAAAAAACTGTTTAATAAAATAAAATAAAATAAAAAAATAAAAAAAATAAAAAATAAAAAACAATAATATAATAAAATATACTCTCTCTAACTGTTTAACAGACTTGCATTAAACAAAACAAAAAAATGTGTTGCAAACAAAATAATTTTATAATTACAATATAATAAGTGAAAATTTCAGTAAAAATTTTTCCTTCAGAAGATTTTGTTAGCCTTTAATAAAATATATTCTCTCTGTTTAACAAAAAACTGTTTAATAAAATATATTCCCTCTAACTGCTTAACAGATTGGCATTAAATCAAAAAAATGTGTGGCAAAAAAAAATTTAGATTTATAACAACAATATAATAAGTGAAAATCTTCAATAAAAATCTTCCCTTCAATAAAAGATTTTGTTGGCCTTTAATAAAATAAAGTATATCCTAAAGCCCAATCTGACAGTGCCCCATTTATGTCGTATAAATCGAGATACATACATGCGCTCTAATTAAGGGCTAAAACGTACCTAAGATAATTCACAGAATGAATCGCCCGCGACGATGCTTTCAAATCATTCGAGACAAATTAAGCAGCTGCAATTTGATTTCCGTGAAACGATGTTCATTCGTTCAAGAGCTTAAATATATTTCTTTAATGTCGACGCGACATAATTGCATTGGTATTGACTGTAATGGCACGCCGTCCGAAATTCAATGAAAATTTATTATCGTGCCTTTTGTCGATGCAAAATGTTGTTTTTTTAGCCAGCTCTTTCGTTGATGCAAAACAACAGCATTAACATACATTATATCCGCACGCAAATTTTTACGTACATTTTTTTAATATTTTAAAAATTCACTTCCATTCGTCTGTCGCAATCCTATGTTCAGAATTCTGCGTATAAATGCAGCTTTGCGTTCGGATAATAAAATGCACAGAGTGTCTGAGAATATGCGTAATCATTGGCGCGTAAATATTGTCATAAAAAGAAAATTTTTATATTTAATTATTTTTATAATATTTAATTATTTCTATAATATTTAATTATTTTTATAATATGTAATTATTTTTATAATATTTAATTATTTTTATAATATTTAATTATTAATTATTATTATTATTTTTTTATAATATTTTTTATAATATTATCACATTATCCGACAAATATTTAAAAAATAATATGGCAATATTACCGATCTTAATTGCCATTAGATGTAATTAGATCTAATTTTCATCATGCTTCTAATCTACTCTTGAAACAGTAGTAACCGTTAAAAGGAAATGCGGCGAGCGGATACAAAGCATAAAATATAAGTATATCTAATAATCATATTTGCCAGATTAAAATTCTTATTTACTACTTTGTGCAGGAAACTCGTCCCGTTAACATCTCGGATCGAGAGGCGACAGTGCACAGCACGAGTACTTACGGTCAAGTAATGATATCCTGTTGCAAAATCTCAAGACTTAATCGCGCCGCGAGTGCAGATGTAAATTTTTCGTGTCGATTAAATTTATAAGCCTGTATACGCGCGTACGAGCATTATCATGTCGCGTATATCACACTCCGCGGCGTTCTACGCGAGAAAAGAGAGAGAGAGAGAGAGAGAGAGAGAGAGAGAGAGGATACAGGTGGTGGATAAAAATAAAGCTACCGTCTCACAAAGTATGTGAGAATGTGGGCAGCATGTTTTCAATCGCGTACCTGCGTAAGCGATCCTGCAAAAAGTAGCGCGATCATTAAACTCGTAATCTCGGCGACTTATCATATGAATTAAAATGCCCTAAGTAATATTTGTAATTCCCTTAAATTGTAGCAGCCCGCCGCGCCACCGTAATAATCGTAAGATTATTTTTTGTCTGAGATATCTTATCGAATTTCGCAGATGTTATGAAAGTAAAGTTGCTTGGCTAGAGTGCCGTCTCGCGAGCAGGACGAAGAGGATGACGAAGAAGGGATTGCGCCGCAACGACTTAATAGTACGTTACGCTCACGCGGCTATTTATAGCCGAGCAATGCATTCACCGTCTACGTTTCATTGAAGAAAAAGAGTTGCCATCTCGCGAGGAGCACGATGTGTTTTTACGCGCGCCAACAAGACGATCGGCGCGTGCACGTGGCGTCTAGGAGCGCGCGTGTAAAAATCGAGCAGCTTCGCGTGTAGATAGAGGGTAGAGCCCCGGGTATCGCCAAGCTGCCAGGCACTTGGTATGTAAATGGGATGCGATGTGGAAAGCTTGTAAGGGAGCTCGGCGAACTGATTTTGATGGCCTGTCACGGATGTTGGGATCGAAAATAAGGGCACAGGTGTTTTCAACAAAGTTTTGTCCGACTCGTCCTCGTTTCCTCCGAGACGTCGTCGGAATTATGAGGTTACTCTTTTTAAACCGGGCAAAGATCTTAAGCAGCGTGCCGTTTTACACTGAAAATTCAGGCCTAGCTAATATAAATCGGACGACAGGGATATATGCGTGTAAACAGTTTTTGCCTCGCAACAAAAACCATCGACTGTCGCGAGAGAGAAGAAGATATTGAAAAATATTAATTTGCATATTAAAATGCTCGCGTTTAAAGGAACGGCGGCGTAAAGTTTCAAGATTTATGTAACGTAGTGCAGTCTACACGCGTCTTTACGATTCTCGGGATATTTCGCGCGAATCTTAAAATATGCATAAAAGACGCGGCTGCGATCTTACGTAAAAAAATTGAGTTTCACGAAAGATTTTGAATGCCTCGCCACATTGTACGTTGCATTGCAAATCCGCAGGTGTCAACGCGCAATTTACAAAGTGACGGGATGACGTACAGATGCCGAGGTGTATCCATGCCAATAAACACCGTCAAATCCGCCGCTGTTACACGCCCGTATCTGCCGATTTCTTGCAATTTAGTTTCGATAGTTTATCGCGATTATAATGCAATTTTTGTTTGGCGCATTCCGTTGTTAAAAGAAGCGAAATTCAAATTTCAATGAGGAAAGTTTATATATTTTTCAAAGAAAAATATTTTTTAAATGGCTAAATCAATAGCATGTAAAATATAGATTTGAAAATTAATTAAATGCCCTGACTTTAACTATCATTAATGATAAAATAGTATCGTAAATGACATGTCTTATAAAAACATATTATTCTTAACAATACAAAAGAGCAGAATAACTACTCCCGTTTATTATTTGCTCTTTACATTCCTTATACATTCGCTTTCTGCGATTCCCAATATCTGCACATGAATTGCATAAAAAAACTTCAAAAAATAAAATTAAGAATATAAAACATTTATATTTTTAATTTATTCTTTTTTCGAAAATGATTTTTATGGATCGATGAAACTTTTGTGGCAAATTACATTAAGTTCGATTCGGATAATTTTCAATTAGGTGTATAAATACAAAATTGGAATGCGAGCTACATTTAAAATAATAATAATTGTTTAATTCAAATTTATCGATTTCATCGATATTCCGAAATCCTGAACATGTATCAATTTATCGATATATATTAAAAAAATAAAAATGATAAAAGATCAATTTGTAGTAATAAAGACTAAATGTCTAAAAAAAACAAATTTTTGAAAAACACAAAAGAAAATTCGTTTTTTCTATTTACATCCCTACTTTAGCGAGAGCAATTCGCCGAAACGCAAACCGTCTTTTATCAATATTAAAATGAAATTTATCAGCTTTTCGCTTTTATCAGCTTTCGCTCAATGGCACTTGTGTCACATTTCGTCCAATAAAAATAAAGTTTATTGCAATATTTTACAATATATTCTATCTTTATCAGACCTTTGCAAGAATTGTCCCCTTTTATCTTTGCGCGTATTTTTTCTCCACATTTTTTACAATAATCATGTTTGCATAATTGAATTCTTCTCGATAAACTGCAAAATTTTAGAAACATTGTAAAAAAATAATTATAGATATCATTTATATTAATTAAATAAATTAATATTAATTAAATAAATGAAAAATATTTAAATGTGAAAAAAAATTACAACGTAAAATTTATATTGCCATCAAACGCAGAGTTGTTCGAGAGTAAATAATTTAATCAGACTACAAAAATTTACTTCTTCAGATAACATAAAAATAAAATAAATTATATATATATATATATATATATATATATATATATATATAAATATAATAACACTTAATCTCTCTTAATCACTCTTGTTTGAAAGTAATTCTTTTATAAAGAAGCCAATTATATCATGACTGAAGAAATTTCTTTACATAAAAATATCATTATTCAACGCACTTATTGAAAGTCCATATTTTTAATTAACTCTTCGCATATATTTTCTGTTCTTTCACATTATGGAAATGAGTTCGGAAATCGCGGCGTTTCTCACATACGTTAAGTAACTTGACAACCAGAATCATTTATGACGCACGCATCAAAATTATTATTATTTTTTTTTTTTTCCATTCAAAGAAATCTTCGTTTTTAATGTGACACGAATACAACACGTTCACTCGGCGTGTCTGATTTATAAAATAACATTCTCCGACGGCAATCAATGTGTTTCCTGAATAAAAGCTTAATTAAATGAAACTTTATACAATTTTAATTTTAAATATTACGATAAATACACTTCAAGTCAATATTTTGTCGAATTAAAATTCACTTTAAATTGGCTATATATGCACATCAGTGTCAATGTGTTATCAATTCTCTTAGTTATTATTTTTCGGCGAACATTGTTTTTCTCACCCAACGTGACTTACTTAAGAGAAATATTCATTTTTTTCATTGCGATACGTATCTCAAGAATTGATGAACAAACGTGCACCATCTCGTTTCGTGACGCGAATTCAAAGAGAGGAGCTCGTTATCGACCGGTCCTCGGCAACGGTCTCCGGTGGTCCAATTAGGTCCGATGTGTGAGCCGCGCGCGACGAGGACTGCGTAACTTCGGACTCCCGCAATCGCGCGCCTTACGCCGATTTTTTTATGCAAGATCCCGCAGCGTTAAATGCCTACGTCGCTCGCGTCAATTTTGGAGAGATCTCGACGACGCGTGATCGAGCATATGCCGCTCGATTTATGGATATGCGTCATCATATTTTTCTCTGCCAAGGTGTTTCACCGATCGCGGATGCGATCGAAGGCAGGAGCGCGTTTTTCGGCGCGATACGCATCGCCGAAATGAAGAAATTGCACGGATATAGCCCGATCGTACCGGTTTTTTACACGACAAGTCGACTGACATTTTTGGAAATCGGTGAAGGCACGTGAAATAATTACTTATTATCAAAACTTGAATAAATAAAATAAATACCATAGAACAAACAAAAGATAAAAGTTATATTTTAAATAAAAATTATAATTATAAAAATTTTTGGCTTTAAATAAAGCTTTTTCAGTAATTTTATTTAAAAAAAAAGTTTGAATTGTTTATGATTTATTCTTTATTGAGAAATTTTAATTACAAACTTTTGAACAGTTTAAATTGTTAATTTTCTATGTCATCTACTGATGTGTAAAAAATCATTACACATCCGCTTGAACTTTGCGCGATCGTATTTGTATTTTCTTTTTTTTTTTAATAAGATGCAAAAACTGCACTTATATGCGCATATGCTATCGTTAACGACGCGATACGAATCAGCGCGCAATCACGTGGCTCTCTCATTACGATAAAACGAACGATAAACCAGTTACATCGTTGCTTGGCTTGGCACCAGACAGTAAACTAATTAATAAAAGTATGACCCACTCCATGCTTGTGAAATTTTTATCAATAAAATCTTTCAAAGCGAGTGGTGAGTTTATTTTTGATGTTATCGGATGTATTTTGCCGCGTGGAAAACGCCGCGAAGGCATCGGCCAGCAAGAGAGAAAGAAATCATTCGAAGAAATCTTTCATAGGTACGATACACATCGGGCACTGTCATTGATAAACATTGAAACACGTTACGATAAATATTTATTCGAGGCTAGCGGTGATGGAGTGCATCCTGCTCGAGAGTATGTGCGAGTAAACTTTCATTTTTCTCGCTCTACAAAAATCATTCGTAGCCTAAAAAATTCTACATCACTGTCTGCGATTAATTACTCGTTGATTTTTGCTCACACGAAGCGATCGAGCGATAAACAAGCCCGGCTGGTAGATGGATAACAAAATATCTCAATGATTTTTTAAGGATGTATGTGACATATATCGAAATACTAACAAAAGCATTAGATTTTCATAGATTGTTCTATTATTTCTTCTGAATATTTGTGCAAAAACTAAGTACAATTCTCTTAACGGTTTGAAAGTTATTTAAGTTTGAAGTTACTATTAATTCTTATGGAATATCGCCTATTGTAGTGCTTATTGACAAATTTGACAAAGAAAAAGTATTAGCAATGAAATAAAAATTTTCACATATATTAAGGAAATTCTAATAAATATTTGTGCAAAACTTGATTTAGATCCACTAATTCATTTAAAAGTTATTTATTAAAAATTGTAAAAAAATATTATCTGTCTCTTTTTCTCTTTCTGCAAATTATTCGTTTTTCATTGTTTTTTTGCAGTTGATTTCAGAGGATATTCACGATCAAAAGTTTTTGCCATAAATTAGGAAAAATATTAATTACAACTATTTTCTTTTACGAAGACATGAAAATCCATATTATTTTGTGATACTTAAATTTTTTTCACAACCCGAATTTATTTTTTTAATTTCTCAAACTATAAACGTAAGAAACATGTTTTAATTTTGACAATATTTTGCTACTATTGTACATCCAGAACATCCTTAAGAGCAGTAATTTATTCGAGTTACGAAACGCAAATGTTTTTCCGTTTTTCATCCAAGTTCTCCGTCTTTTCAAAGAACAGATAACTGTAGGTAAAGGAATCGAGTGAAATCGTTGACTTCGCCGGCGAAGACCGAATTGCGTGCCAGGGCACCGCACATCCTGTTTAACCACGTGATGGCTCCTCAATCTGCCAGGAGCAATCTTCTTCGTGAAGTCGAAGGTCGTCCTTGATACGAAACGTAGCAACAAAGAGAGAGCCTCAAATTACGATCTGCGATCAACCCTTTACCGGGTCTTAGACCACGGATACTGTCTGTAAAATCGACTGACAGCTACAATTTGTTCTCTTCAAGAGACTGCAGAAATTTACGTATAAATGGTTAATTCTCTCAAACACGAAATTGCGGTTTCTTTCAAATTGGTTGGATAAGCTACAGTGAAGAAACTAGGCAAGAAGCAAAATAAAACTCGATGGAAAAATATAATATATCGGTTATTAATGTGTGATTTTAAAAAGTTTACTATGTATGATTTTAAATTTAAATTATTTAAATTTAAATTTAAGTTTTAAATATCAATTTGGATTTTTTAATTTTAAATAATTTTTCAAAGAAATTAATGGATACTAAATTTATTGCGTTAAGTAAATTTTATACGTCAAATTTCTAATAAAATTATTTTATATTAAAATGCTCGAAAAGAAATAAATGATAGAATATTTTCAAATGAATCTTGCTCGCATCCCACTTAACAATTTAACCCTTGTAAAATCAAACATTATCAATGTAATATGAATTTTCTTGTTAATAATATTCAAATATATTTTAAATCATTTATTCCAACATTCCAAAAAATATTTACATATACGAGTCGAATACTAAAAACTAATATGATACTATAAAAATATGATAGTATAAAAATATGATGTTAAAAAATATTTATATCAATCCGTGCTTTAGTAAATATATTTAAAAAAAATTGAATAATGTTTCACAAACTTCAAAAGTCTATCCAAATATTAAATAATATTTACTATGTAATATTTACTTGTAACAGATCGTTAATAAATCATTGGATATATCATATATTTTCGTATAACAATTTTAGATAATTTTTATAGTAGATATATATTTATATGTATAAATAATCTAATTTTCTTATTAAAATAAAATATTTGAATTTAAGTGTTCCACTTTACACAGAATCAACGAAACTTGTGCGACTGGTTCACGAGCAAGCCATGTGTTCATCAGAACAGAATTTTATTGATCATGATCTTAACTTCACGAAGAAAGGACATGATTTCTTTAAAAGGAAGAGAAAGCTTCTCGAAACAGGATGTACTTCATCACGCAAGAGCGGCTATCGTTCAGGTGTTTTGCAGGTGGGTTCTCTTCAGTTCCTACTTCATCGTACAGCACAATTACCGTATGATATAATAAATAATTCTTAATGAGACGTTTGTCTCATATAGAGCTACCATATTCGTTTCCTTACATTGTTCGCGTTCGAAGAAATAGAGCATAATATTTTTTCGAAGAGCGAACAAAACATCTTCGGTAGCCGCATCTTCGGAAGATACAATCTCTCGATATGAAAGCCGCGTCGATAAATTATGCACGGAAAGAAGCTTGAAGGATCCTGAAAGGTAATAAATCACCGCGAGCGGGAAGGCCATTGGAAATAAAATGGCCCCGCCTTTTTGCTCGCGACGTTACTGCCATTTTTATTTCTCCGCAAAGTCAAAGATCCTTTCGAACGCGACATAAATCAGACCCACCAACAGACCCGCGTCTTCCGTACTGCGGTGAAATCGAAGTTCCACTCGTTACACCGGCCCCCAATAAGGTTTGTCGATCACTACCTGCATGTTATAAAATGTTATATTTCAATCTGCAAATTACATATATGTCACACATATATCAATACCGACACAATTAATCTTGAATTCGAAAATATGTGACGTTAAAAACCGGCATAACATGTTCCAATTTCCAAGATTTCCTTCAAGATATGAAGAAAGAAGACTACGAAGTTTAATGTAAACAATTGCTAAATATACAAAGAAATTAAATAATTCTATTTAAATCATTACGAATCATTCATCATCGGACTTAAATGCGATCTTATAAATAATTACGTATAATCAGTATAACATAATTAATTACAAACAAGTTTTTGTTTGAAATCTCACAATTTTTTTTACGTAATATAAGGTTTATTGATATAAGTAATACCGTAAATAATAAATAACGTCACTTGTAGTATATAAAATTTCTGATATATATTATTTTATATATATAGAGGGTGTAAAAAAAATTAGACCGTTAAACTTTTTTTGTTAATATTCCTTTCTGCAATGTTTCCGTTTTATATCATAATCAAACTCTTAATAGAACTCTCAGAGGTCATTAGTATCTTGACAAATTGCATGTAATTTATTTATCCTTATGTAATATTAATTAATAATTAATAATTATTAATTTTTAATCATTTATTGTAAAAAGAGTGAATCACTTTTATATATTTGTTTTGTTTTTTATTAATAATTAAAATACGATTTGATTTTTCCATTACATTTGATTTATATTATGTTTGTTTATTGTTTTTAAGTCATAAATTTCATGTAGTATTACAACTAAACGTCGGAAAGAAAAATCGTATTACCAGAAAATTATTTACTTTAAAATCTCTTTTTTCCCTTCAAAGTTTGTCGGTCTAATAATATTTTTACATCCTATATATATATATATATATATATATATATATATATATATATATATAATCACAAATTTTATATATTATAAATAATATTATTTAAATATTATTTTAATACATTTTATATCGCGTAAAAGAATGTGAAAATTTAAATAATGAAAATTTGTTTGCAATTAATAAACGATTGAATTTAATGATACCAATCTCGCCGTTATTAAATATTATGGATCCTAATTCAAACGATCCTCCAATGAGAACCTCCTTCAATCGCGCTACCGTGACCAAAAATAGAAAAACGCACGAAAGGCGATCGCGTAGTTACTGTCACTAAGCTGTCATTTGCGCGGTCGAGTTGCAGTCGAGTCTCAAATCCGCTTAAACTCTCTCATCGCATATGACCCAAATGACTCGCGAGCACGAACGAAGATTTATCGTCGTCGATTGCACTCGCGTGTCACCCAATAGCCCCATCCGCGAATAATTGCCCGACCTCGAAATTGCCCGAACGTCCTCGGCGCGTCTCTCTCTCTCTCTCTCACACACACACACACACACACACACACACACGCGCGCGCGCGTCCGATCGCGCAATTTTCGCCTCCCGACAGCTTCATTGCGGGTTTTGGGTCGTTATTGTCCGTCACAACGCGCATCCGTCCCGCGACATGTCTGCATCAGGCCCCCGACCGTTACGAGGCCCAGTTTCCTTTCTGTAAGAAACTTTCTACGCGAGGAGGGCCCCGCCGCGTGTCGCGTGAGACTTCTTTCGGACCCAAAAATCGAGGGCTGACAGGGCGCGTTTCTCGCACACGACCAACACGCTCCGTGCACGCTTAGAACGCTCAACTTAAGATTGAAGAACAGGGGCGGAGAGAAGCGCCGAGGAAAATATGCTGATGCGTTTCTAAATATTTCCAATCGCTCTTATTATTTTCAAGCAGTAATTTCGTTGCTGTAAAATAAAAGCTACAAAATATAGCTATAGTAATAGTTATATTCTTCCGAGTATCAGTAACATTGAAAGCTAATAGAATCAACGAAACAAAATACAATAGCACTGATTAAGGAAACTATGATTGATTATGGAAGGATGTGAAAAAGAGAGATTCGCTGCAAAGGACTTTTTTATCCAATTAAATTATAAAAATAATAAAAAAAATATAAATAATATTATATATAAAAATGCCAAATTGATAACTTAATAAAATAATTTAATAATTTAATATATAATAATTGAACAATTTTTTGATAATTTTATATTATTTTATACTATTATATAACTATTATTGTTATTATTATTATCAAATTAAAATAATATCAAATTAATATAATAATTAAAAATATAAAACAAATATAAAACAAATTAAAATAATCTAGTATAATAATTAAAAATATAGTATAATAAAAAAAAAAAAATTCATTTAATATTACTCAAGAGTAATCAAATATCTATTGTGTATATTTCATTAATCTTTTTCTTGTCCTCAAAAAATGGAATAAATTAAAATATTTTAGTAAGAGGTGCGCGCGCTTCGCATCGCCACTTATACGTATACAGCATTATCTTTAATAGCTTTTCGAGCAGTGAATGCCCTACAAAATCACTATAAAAAAGCATCTACATACCGAAAGGCGCCGTATCTGCCCGACGAATCTCGTCTCATCGAAACATCATTAAAATATTTCAATCGGGCCCGGTCCTAATTTCTCTCCGTCCGTTCGTCCCTGCCGAGGCGTGATTACGCCTCGCGAAGGGTGGCTCGGATCCGCGAAGGGGGACCGAGGCATACGACGCGCTTCGTGTATACCGCGGGGGAGGGCGGGGAGGGGGGGCGAGGTGGAGGACTGCTACGCGGGAGAAAAATGGAGGGAAAAGGAGGACGAGGAAAGAGGATTGGCGGTCGCCTCGAGAGAAGCAGCGCGCGAGGACAGGTGGCGACGAGAACCAGGGAACCTCGGTACCATCGAGTTCTCACGCGCGAAACCTCCAGCTGCCACCGAAGACCGAGGAAGATATACATACACGTTGCTGCTGGGGCCCCGGCTCGATAGCAGGCAAGCCGAAGAGGAGCGCGAGAGAGCGGGCGCGCACCCTCGAAAAAGCGCATCACTTCGCCGCTTAGGGAATGCCGGACACGAGGGGTCTCAACAGATGCGTGCGGTTGGTCAGGAATCTAAATATTACGACCGCGCGCGGCGCTGAGGGGGCCGGTGCCACTCTTGGCCATCCCTCGTCACCCTTTGCGCTCGCGTGAATGGAGCGCGGGTGGTGCCGGCTGCCCCGTTATAGCAATGAAATCTCTCTCTTCACAAAAGACGCCGAAATACAAAGCGCCGCGGATGATTTTTGAATATGTAACACGAATCGGTCCATTTTCCTCAAATATCATATCGTATGTACGAGATACGTAGTTGGAGAATTTATTTTCTTGTTAAAAAAAATGCCGGTTAAAATTTTTATTCCAATTATTTAACACATTCATGTATTAATTTTACATATTGCTGTTGTGTTAATTGAATTGAAATGTTAAATTGTTAAAATAATTGAAAAAAGTGTAAAAATAATAATGTGCACTTTTTTTTTATTTTATATAATAGATATGTTTCGTAGATTTAATGACAAAATTTATCTGTCAAAATTTGCAGGAAAAAATGTTCATTTTATTCTATAATAAGAGTGAGAGTGACTACAGACCGTTAGTAATATTTTTGCTAAGTTAATTTTATCATTGATTTTATACAAATTTATTCGAAATTATAAAATTTCTATTCATTTTATATTGAAATATATATATAATATATAATATATAATTTATATTCATATTATAAAAATTTGTATAAACTATTTGGGAAATGCGATATATATTAAAAATTTAAGCCAAATTCTATTTATTTTAACATAATAATTTATAATACATACCTGCAATAAAACATTTCAGATCTTTTAATAAATAGAAATGTTAATTTAAGTTATAAAGTGATCTTGACGCTGCATCGAGCGTGCGATTAAAATATTGTTTAAATCAACGAGGCGTTAATCGTCAATCTGCGAAAGAAAAATAAACTAAACGCTAAAATTACATGTTTATCGATCCATCTTATAATTTATGCCCTCCATCGTGACACAGTAATGGCTGCTACTTAATGATAACGCGACGACCGTTGCCGTGAGGCGAATATAATTAAGTCTATTATCCGTGTTCTCTCACGTGACAATGTCAATTGGAAATCCTTGATCACGTAGACATTCGTTTGCATACGTTACATTAATAAGAGACACACCCGGACAAGGCGCGTTTATGTTACAAGAAACATTAGAGCAGGCTATAGATATTTTTATGTTCTCCTCTTCCGGCGAAAACAACGATGTGGCGAACGAATAAGGCGAAATTGAACGCTGTCAATAAGCGAGCGGCCCATCTGTCGATCCGCGATCATAATAACCGACTGTCGACTCTCGCGTCGCGTCCTAAGCCCTAAATTCCCCGCAATCTTACGGCGTCGCGGCAAAAATCCCAGGCCTAAAAAAAATCCAAGTAGACGAGGCGATTCGCGTTAATTGTAGCAGGCGGAACAACGCAGCCACCTGTTTCACCGTGCGTTCTCGTAGACCTCGATGGACCGTCGCATTACCGACTTCCCGTGCAACAGGTTATGCACCCTACTCCCTCTGCCACCTCACTCCCCCTCCCCCCCCCTCCAACCCTCGAGCTCTTCGTCAAATCGACGCGTCACCCGTCCTCGTTTGACGCATCGATTCGGCGCGACTCCTAACGACCGTCATCTCGTCTCCTTGTCCGATGAACGAAGCGCTTCGTTCCCTCACGTGGCGCGCTTTTTCTCTCCTTTCCTCTCTCGCTCTATCCGCTCTCTCATTCGCTCCTTCCCAATCTCGTGTCTCGTCCCTTCCTCCTCCAGCACGAGCGAACCACGTGCTGCTCTCGCGCTTACTTCGGCTACCGTGCGCAAACTCGTGCTGCGCGTGCGCTAGGAATCGAGTATCATCACCCTCCCGGTCTCTTCCTCTCCCTCACGGCGGTCGACCTTTCGTCCTCTCGCTCTACCTTTTCTCGTCACCCTGCTCACGCTCGTGGCGCACGGTCGCCGCCGTCTCTGTTGCACTCTCGTCATTCAGTCTCGTTCACACCACGTGGAGCTCGTGCTGCGCGTGCGCCACGCAAAGCACGCACCCCCCACCATCTTTTCCCATCGCATAACTCTATCCCCCGTCTCGCTCGGTGCGATTGCATCTGTAACTTCTATCGCGTTCTCCATCCTTGTTCTCGTCGCTCTATGTTTCCATCTACTCTTCCTGGCTCCCATTCTGCAATCTCTTTCCTACGTTGCTCTTTCTCAGTTAAGCGTACGTTAGAGGGGATCGACTATCTCTCTCTGTTTCCTTGAACTTCCTTTTCTTTTGTTCGTCCCACCCCACCCTAATCGTCGATCCTCGCAGCGTTTCTCCGTTCCACCACGGCGCTTTACCCTGTCTAGAACAGCACGAGCTGCTCTTTCTTAAAGCGCAGCTCGTGCTGCGCGTGCGTCGCGCGAACAGCCTATTTCCTTCTCCCTTCACAAGCTGCATCCTGCTTCCTCGCTTGCTTCTGTCGGTTCTCTCGGTCGTAACTATCTCTTTCTCCGCGTCTACGTGTATCCCCTTCCGACTCCCTTGGTTACCCTCACTCTATTCCGTGCCCTTCGTCGATGCAGCGTGCGCAACTCGTGCTGCGCGTACGACGCATCGAGCGCTTATTTCCACTACCCTCTTCTTGATGTCTCTGCCTTTTCCCTCATCCTCCATCTCAATCCTTATGTCAGGTCTGCCTTTTTTCTTCGGTCACCAAGCTTTTATCTTCGGACCGATTATCCTCCTCCACCCAACTTACTCTGACCAATCGTCCTCCTATCCTGTATCTTTCCCCAGTACATCATCATGCAACCCGATGCATCATGCGAGGCCGTAACCTCGTTTCTCTCGTGTTTCGCTTTCGATGACTATGAATCGACGTGTACAACAACATCGCCTCGTCCTTGTTTCTCCCCTTTCGATTCTCTTCGCGCCCTTGCTTCACGCGCGCCCACCACTGCGTCCTTCTCTCCCCGTTCAATTTCTTTTATCTCTCTCCCGCATTATATCTCCTTGGTACCGCAGTTCATTATTCTCTTATGTCTTATCTTGATGTTTTTCTTATTTTTATTTAACTTAGCTCGTAACTTTATTCTCCCACCGCACGAATATTAAATTATATTTTTCTTCTTCTTTTCCTTTGCCTTCTTCGATCACATCATCATCTGTCTGTCACTATTCCTTCTTTTTCGTATTAATCTCATCAGATTTTTCAATTCTCGACTTATATGCATGTTTTATATATGTTAATCATTATAAAAAATGCGAGCAATCAATATTGTTAATTATCAAAATTTGTATTGCCTCCCTCATAAAAAAGTAAAATTGTAATAATCTAAACTATTCATCAATGATCTTATCACGCAATATCATTCATTGTTAGCCTTTCGAAATGGTGAAGCATATCTTTTTCCTTTACCTTCAGCCTCCCTCAAGAAATTACGACCGATACAAAATACCTTCAGCCCCTACCCTCTTGCACGTTGACGCGCACACGCACGCACGCACGCACGCTGATGCATACGCAAAAAACGTGGCCTCCACCCTCCGCCGCCCTGACGTCTGCATGCGTCGAGCGCATGCGCGGCCCTTCGGCTATATAAGCCGAGCTGCTCTCATCTCAGTTCACATTCAATCACACCCACTCATACTCGCGCGATCTCGGAAGGAAAAAGAGAAAAGAAAGACGAGGCACGAGAACCACAACCGGTCCGCCATCCATCCTCGTGTCGTGCACGTGTACTCTCATTCCGTCTCTCTTTTTCCGTATCCACCAATAGTTTCTCTCTCTCTCTCTCTCTCTCTCTCTCTCTCTCTCTCTCTCTTTCACGTATACGCGCCCTCGTGTATTCGAGAAGACGCATCCGCCGGTCGCTGCCAAGTCCACCTCGGTATCCTCGGACAGAATTGCGACCGGTTTTTCTCGGTCGCTCACTCATTCACTCACGGCGCCAGCATGAAGATCACGTACACCGTAATGCCCATCGGCCATCCAGTTCGATCCATCGAAGGCGGTGGCGCGTTAGCGGCCCGACAAGTTATCAAGATCACTCTGAAGAACTTGAAGAGATGGTACGGCAGATTACGGCGTGGGACGATGGATCGCGCCGTCGGCTTCAATCAGCAAAATCATCCGAACGAGATCAAGGTTTCCTGTGACGTGAGAGCCACAATGATGACGATGGTCAATCAAGAGGAATCGCGAAATTGCGCGAACGAGAATCTGGAGAACGAGTTGAGGGAGAATCTGGCGAACGACAATAAGTCTGTTGGCGATGACGACGACGGCGATCGATAGTTTGACAGAAGACAACAAACCACCTGTCAAAGATCTACCAAGAGGCGGGCGCAGGAGTTCTTCGCGGCGTAACTACTTGAAGGTAGCTTTAATAGTTCTTAAGAGATCGTTTAGCTTTTATCCGTCTATTTTAAGTTCGACTTGCCAATTAACTCCTGGTTCGGAGCTTTAAAATGAATTACTCGGTTAAGAATCCGCGGCAGGCTAGCTAAATCTATTAGTATCCCGTGCAATATCCTCGCACATAAGATCAGTTTCTAATAGCGTATCATCAATTGTGATAGTAGGCTTAAATCCGCGTATCAAACAGCATAGCATCGTAAATGCTATTAGAATATTATAGTTTAGTAGATCGAACTTTGTTCGAGATTATGGGCCGCCCAGTGCATATTTCGTAATAAGAATATCTGTGATATATCATCGAAGAGAAATATGTTTATTATAAACGCAAATTTTACATAAATTGCGCGAGTATAGAAAAAACTGTGATCATCTGCCGCGGAACTAATAGTTTTAAACTGTGATATTAGCGAAAAAAAGTTAAAAAATCTGTGATATTAATTGCATAGATTGAAAATAATTCAAGAATTTTAAAGCGAAATAAATATTATAAAATGTCGATCTCACTAAATATGTCTTCCACTAGCTGCAATATTAGTCTATATTTGATTGAAATAAAGATAAGAAGAGACACGCGAAAACTGTGATAAATCATTCATAATTGTAGGTTATTATATAAGTTAGATTAATCAAACGAATCACAGCTCTAGCGATACTTTGTGATACGTAGATAATTAATAGTCACAATAAAATCGATTATATCTGCGATCGATTGTGCTGATGAATTTTGAAAATTAATTCTCTATATACATTTTGTTTGTTTGCCTTACAGAGAATTTGGGTTTATGATTTTCTTTTCCTTTTGATTTCTTTTTCCTGCACATTTCGTAACTTTTAATTATATATAATATATATATATATATATATATATAATTCCGTAAATATTTTAATATATATTATATATATATATATAATATATATATATATATATATATATATATATATATATATCGCACTTGTATATCTATAATCGTCTTATATTGCGTTTTCGTTTCGTTTGAATTGTACAGTTGGACAGCATGATCCAACAAATAGCGTTGTGTTTAAGTTGCAATTGTAATCGCATTTATTAAATAAACTGTGTGACACGATGAAATAATCTCGATTTATTTTCCTATATATCCCTTCTTTATTTATATATCTTATTTTTAATTTTAGCTACTTTAATATCATTTATACTATTGTAAAAAATAAGTGGAATGCAAATGGAAATATTAAGGAAGCAGAAGTAAAAATATAATAATTATTAAAAATCATAAATCAAAATTAATTTGTTTTGAATATTAGGAAAAGAAAAAAGCCTTTAGAATTTTCAATGTTTTACAATTTATTATATGACTTTATAATTGTTTTTTTGTATTTTTTTACGTTCTTTGTTATAATATTAGTAAAATACACAATTTGTAAGGAAATTTTTCAAATTTTTATAGCTTTTGCATTTTGTCAGCAAATAAATATTTTTCACATTTATAAAAGTGACAGTTTTTATAAAGTTTGTCGCCCCATCTGCTATATAGCTCTTAAACTACCCTAAGCTATACGGTTTCACCCTTAAACGATAGATGGCACTCATTAAAAGGACCTTGTAATGCCCTTCGCCTTCTAATAAAATAAAATAGAGTAATGGAATGAAAAAGTACAATTTTGCTATTCGATTAATCAATCGAAATAATTATAAAATGCAACGATCAAACGATGAAATAATAAAAAATTTTAAAATTGTTTAAAACATTTAAGCAATTACAAAAAAAATACAATTTTAGCATACATTAACTTATTACTTTTTCACGACAAAATATAATTAATTAATTATATTATATATTTATATTATATATATTCTTAAAGAATTAAAAAAATACGATTGATAATGCAGTTAGAACTTTGCAACTCCCTTCACTTTCGATATTTTCTCACATAAAACATGCGCGTGATCGCGAAAATATATTCTTCAATCAATCGTTGCGAAAGCACAGGCACACCGTGATTACGCGACTTCCTGCACCTGCGCCGTAATCACCTGAAAGTACCTCTCGGTGCGGAATTTGTAACACGTGGACCTGCTCGCGCCGCAATTGAACGGAATCGAGACAATTGTCGCCGGATGACAAAATATTGCACGTGGCGTGGAATAGAAGAAAAAATTTCAGGCGAGGTGGTTCGATTCGAGGGATCGAAAAAAATAGATCCCGCCGGATCAGATTACCGACATTAACCACCATTATACGGCTAGCCAACTACCTGAATGTTCGCATTATACTTGATACGATTCAATACAATTTTCCATTTAGATTATCGGTCTGATCTTCGCGGGACCAACCCCCGGAATAGTGCGTGCGGGATGACGCTCGTAGGGAACGCAACATGATATCGCCGTATGGTCAGACGACCATGCAGAGAGACAGACGTCTTAATCCCGAAGATTTTACGCCACATAAAAGAATTCCGTTTTTATACACCGGACCCCCCCCCCCTAATCTCGTCTTAAAGTGGCAGAATATCGGGTTACGTTTTCGAAACTTTTGAAAATATTGTCAAATATTTGATCCCGTTGCCGAGGGAATGGTTTTCAAAGCATCCGTCAAATAATACCTAGTAATGTTCTAACACATTTTTTTGATAACCGAATCGCTATTGTAATACGTAAAACAAATGTAATAAAAAAATTAATATAATTTATCAAAAATTTTTTAAATATCACACCTATTACTTCACGTGTGTATTAAGATTTCAAAAAAGCGTAATTTTTTTTTTATATTGAATAACGCAAATGTTAAAGTTATGCGAATTTACAAGGACCTATAAAAACCTTTCATCCATATCAGAAATATCGCCATTAAAATAAATACATTTACCTTTTAGATAGTTAGGATATATCGGAATTTTAATCTAGCATTATGAAGTGATTTTCGAGTTTTTATTCCGGCTTATTTTCCACAAAAGCCAGACTGGTCGACCTATCTCCATTGTATCTGCCTTGCCAATGGCGTAAGATTTTATCCATCTCACAAGAATGGATCATCTATCATTTCACAAGGATTATTATATAATAGATATCCTAAAATAATAATCTCAATAAGTCTTTTATTATTTCATAATTAATAATAATCTCACAATTATAATTTCTACTCTTTTATAATAATAAATTTAAATATTTATAATAGTTTTATATTTATAATGCTTAAATATTTATAATGTTTAAACATTATTTCTCTTTTATATTAATTTATAATATAATAAAGATATTGCAAATATTTTTCGAGAACAAGCATATACACAAATTATTTTTGTTTGCAAACATAAATAATTTGTCTACTAAAAATAATTATCTGAAAAACCATAATAATTGCTACGCCACTGGATTAGCGCGGAATCAGAATGCAGGCTAAACTGACTGAGGATTCAGCGAGCTGTCTCTGAGTACAATATTATAGGGAGACAAATTTCTTTAAAATGTACCTTTTCGACTCTTAAAAGGGACAATTATTGTATTATTTGACGCCGTTTAAATCTGGAAAAACGAATTTAAAGAACTTTCCACGGATCAAGTCACATATTGAAAAGATCATACACGAAAAGATACTCTCGAATGTGTCGCATGGTAGAATTTCATAAAATGTTATTCCTGTTCGAGACCACGGAAATATTTTTGAAATAAGGAATAAAGAGAGCTATGCAGGCAGCTGCCTCTCTGGCTTATTGGCTTTGATAATAGACACATTAAGTCACAGTGAACGTCAAATTCTGCCTTTCAAGCGAAAGCCAGCTGTGAATACGGCAGATCAAAAATTTAAATCCGACTTCAAAATTCAATTCGCACGATGATTGCTTCGCAAACACGAATGTTTTCTTAAGCTTTCTCGGACTTTGAGTAAATAAAGGGAGATTGTACGAAGAAAATCATTTTGTAGTTAATAATCGTAAAACTTTAGGAAAATAAAAGAAAAGAAAAATAATCAAATTTTGCAAAAGTTATTAAAGTTAACAAGTATTCTTAAAAAAAAAAAAAAATAATAATAATAATAAATAAATGATGTATAGAAAATATATGTAATGATTATATATGTAAATTAAAAAAATTAAAAATATTAATCAAATTCTCTTTTTCCAAAAAATAACAATAAAATAATGCTCTAAATAAACGCAATCCCTATACTCAATATACGCAAAATCGTATCATATACTTTGTATAGGCCCCTTTAAAAGATGTAGCGATCGATTGAGAGAACTCTTAAAAAAGACACGTTTTCGAAAAACCTTTCAAAATAAACAACGAAGGCATGCATTACTTGCGCTCTTATTGCTCTACCAAAAGGAAGTTACGCGGCAGAAAAAAAAAGATCCCTTCCACTTAGGCATCGATTTTACTTGCATTTCCCGTCGATCTCGTCTACCATGATCGGCGAGCCCTTTTCCTTTTCCAGTCACCCTCCCACATACCAATTCGTACAAGAAAGAAGAAAATATGAAGGAAAAACGGAGAGAGATGGGAGAAAAGGGAAGAATCAATGCCTCGCACTCGGCTACACATCGCGCTCGAATGCCTTCTTCTTCGTGGATCTCCCGGTTTTTGAGGCGAGACAGATTCTGATCCCTTTGTTGAACACGTGCACGAGGAATCGTAAATCTAACTAAAGAAAACCCCCGTAGAATATGAGAGAGAGAGAGAGAGAGAGAGAGAAAAAAGAAGCTACGATTCGTCGGGGTACTCATAGCACACCCATATACACGAAGGGCACGAAGAAACCTATACTAAGTGGATAATGGGGGCCAATGGCGCGGGCTACGTCTCCGTTTTGCGTCTTTCAAGTTGCAAGTTCTTGATTTTCAGATCGGGACTTGAAGAGAGGGTCTTACGACAGTGCGCGAGGGTGGCCGGAGAAGGAAGGGCCGCGGCTGTAAGGGCCCCATTGTCGGCTCGCCGTCCATTATGCGAAGCGACTGAATGATAGAAATATTTGTATCTTCGCGCAACTGCGGCACTGGAGAGGCTCTCCGGAGAGAGCACTTCGGAGATCGGAGAGCGTCGTCTCAAGTAGAAGACGCTTATCTGTGCGTGCCGAACAACGCATGGCACGCATGTCTCCAAGCGTCTTCTCCCGCGTCACACTCTAGATTCGGCTATCTCGAGAGCAAGTTGACGCGATGTTGGCACTCGGCAGCTTCGAGTGTCTGCGTTCTGTCGCAACATTACGGTATAATTGGAGATTTGGAATGAAAAAAGTTATAGGTAAAATTATAGGTACAAAAAAGCAAGACTCAAGAGAAACTATATTTTTAATGTATGTTAAGCGCAATTTTTCTGAAATAAAAAAAAAAAAGATTAGTTTGCTTTTTTTTCCTCCAATTCATTAAACCTGTTCTTATAAATGCAATTTTTTGCAAAAGAGAGAGAGAGAGAGAGAATACAATCTCACAAGTCTCTAATAGATAAAGCCTTCCTCAACAAAATATTTTCTTTTTTAAAGATACGAAAAAATGGTTTAAATCTTTCATTGAATCTTCGATTAATGCACATAATTATTTAATATTTATTTTTTGAAAATTTATATAAAAATGACTCAGTACGTTTAAATGATAAATATAATAGAAATAAAAATAAAAAATAAATATAAACAGAAATAATAAATAAATAGAAATAAAAATAATAAATGGAAAGTGTGGATCTTTAATAAAGATATTAAGTAAAATCTGTCAAAGCACAAATTTTCATCTCTTCGCTGAAAGAAATTAAGGAAACGTTCACTCGTCATTAATTATACATTTTTCCCCTACGGTATCCCCTCACTCTCTCATTCACCCCTGGACCCTAACATAAGTACGATAAGCGAACTTCGACTTTCGAGGGAAAAGGGCATCAGGCAGAGACATGACCTTTTTTCGACAGGACGACCTGTCGTCCAAATGTTTTTAATAACCGTTCTAAATATACCTTTATGGAAACCATGGAGGAGCCACCCGCCTGTCTCGACAAGTTGGAAAAAGTCTTTCCTCGGACGGGGCGAAGCACGAATGTGTCGGCCGAGTATAGTATATTTGTCAAGAGAGAAGAGAGAAAAGGGGGAAGTCGTTTCAACTTTCAGCCACGTGTGTCTCGCATTACGGACGTGATGTCTTTTTTGTCGACGGGGGGGTGCGTGGAGGAACCAAATTTCGCGCACATGCCCGAACATTCCTATCGATTCGATGGTGGTCGCACCACCGGCGTACACCAGTCAATTATTATTGGTTTCGAATGACCACTTCCGCTCTTACCTGATCGAGTAACGCTCGATTGAAACGCGATATGCATACGCCCGTATTTCGTATCACCTGATTTTCCGTACACGCAGATTTGATACGCTGATAAATCCGCCGTGAACAGATTCGAAAGGTACAAAAAATTGTAATTGAAAATATTGTAAAATCTGTTTTCAGCCTCAAAATGCTCGAGACAATTTTGTATATAAATAATTTTGTATATAAATTACAAAAAGAGAGAATATTAAATAGTTTATATTTATACAAGATTAATTCATATATGTGGAGGTAACATAAAAAATATATTTGCATAATGCAAAGTTTTTCTTCACAAAATAATATATATTATATGAGAAAACACACACAATATACAGAGTGTTTCTAAATAAGTGCGAAATTTTAAGAGATTATTCTTTGTCGAAAATTAAAAAGAGTCTTTCATATAAATATAAATTCCTATATTCCTTCCTAAGAAATTATATTCTCCCAAAGGGGAGGTAAAAATTAAATTTTTATTTATTTATTTTAAAGTATACTTATTAATATTTTTTTAATCTTCCCGTATTATTATAAAAAGATGAAACTAACAACCTCTATTCAATTTTTTATTAGAACTTTTTAATGGACCGGAATGTGATAATCTAAAAATATGCGTTAGAAAGCTTGATTCCTTTAGAAATTTTTGTATCTCTTTTATTTTTTCATAAAATCAATAATTTTCAAGAAAAAAAAAATATATTATTATGCACAGCACCGTGCTAAATGGCATAGGTTTTGAATTACGAGAAGTTAAATTTTAGAATTAAAAAAAACAAGCAAAACAAAATTATAGTAAATATTAGAACAAAATGAAAAACAACAAAATTATAATTTAAAAAAATCTAATTTTTACTTTCATCTTTGAAGGAGTGTAACTCCTTACGGAGGGATGTAAGAATATATGTTTACATGAGAGATCCCCCTTAATTTTCGACAAAAAAATCATTTAAAATTTTTCGTATTTATTTAGAAACACCCTGTATATTGCTATTATTATTGCGATTTATACGATGAAAGTTCCTTTCCTGTATCGCGTGTCTAGAGACACTGAAAGACAAGTAATATGACTTTAACGCTGGCTTATAGATTGCGGCACGTCCACATGTCAGAGTCCCGAATCCGAAAAAAAAAAAGATATATAAAACGAGAGCGGAGCACGCTCACATCTATTAATAGATAATCTTTTCCAGCCACGCTCTCATAGGAAAAAAAAAAAACGTTCTCGGAAGAAACCTTACGTGCGTGAAAAAAAAGTCACTGACCACATGCAGTCGCACACATGATGTCATGGGAAAGATGTGGCGATACAAAAAAAAAAAAAGTCAGAAGAATTCAAGCCTCGCGATGCTTTCGGCGCCGCCGTAATATTACGACCCAGGGCTCAGGATTAAATCGTATCGTACCCACTTCTTTTTTTTTTCTTTCCCCTTCTCTTTTTTTTTTTTCTCAGCAAAGCGACTTTTCACAGGTACTCCTCCAGCGGTCTAAAAGGTATCTAACTGCAGGTGCACCCTAATAACACGGAACATGCATGGAATTCCGTAAAAAACTTTCTTTCGCGCCACCACGAACACTTCGACAATTTGTTTCAATTCGATGAAAGCACGAATTCAACGAAACTTGCATCCAGTCACGACAATTTGGATCAATACCCCTGAATTAAATAACTGTATGCATCGAGTAGATATAAATATTGCTACTCCTCGAAATGATCGCATGAGCAGTAAGTAAAAGCGGTATTACGTGGCGGTGCGCGTGTCCCTCTCTATGTGCACATGTGTATGTATATCGGAATGGCGAAATATCGCTTACCTGAGGCGCATGTGATGCTGATTGCATTACGTCCGCAACGCGTTGCATGCACTGAGAAATGCAGCCGCAAGGATTCACCGCAATAAATCGCGAGTTGAGTTTCAACGGAGCTACAACGAGAGATTTCGCCTGATTAATAACCCGAGCGGAGGAGGGTGGGAGGGAGGGAGGGAGGGAGAGGGGGGAGCGGGGCTGAAATGTGATCTTTACCTGCCTATCGCAATTTGAGAACGGAAAGGTTTCTCCCAATTTAAATTTTTAACGATGAAACTGGATATTCTAGATGAATTTACGGGCGGGCTGATTGCGTTCAGATTTCAACCTGCGGTGGACGCGATTTAAATAAGAAACTCGCGACGCGTGCAGCGTCTCGCGATGATACGTGCGTATTGTTTTTCATCCGATACCCCTTTTGTTTTTATTTCGCCTATCGGAAATAATTCTCAGTGATTCCTCGATTGTAGAAGAGCTTCGAATAATGCATGAAGAAGTTTGCGAAGCTTCATTTCAAGATTTTTATATCATCCTTGATTTTTTGACAGCGAGAATACAATATTAACGCGCACATTTATCTTTTGTATGAAAAGTCTAGAATTTTTAAAGAAAATTTATTTAGATATTGCTATCTCTCTCATATGTCATAAAAATAAAATTTTTATAGTATGTATTATATAAAAATCAATTTTTAATAAATGCATAAAAGATTATAAATAACAATAATCTCTTTCCTATAACTAATCTTTCACATGATATTATTAATCATAATTCTTAAAAGTCATATATATGTCATTTTAACCCCTATCGAGAGAGAAAGAGATATTTTAACAAGAATATGCCAAAGGGATATTTAATTAATAAAAATTGTTTAAATTTTATTTTTTAATACTTTCTACAAAAATGTCAAAAAATATATATATATAAATTTTTGAAGATTTTTGTAAGCACTTTCAGATAAAAATTCGATAAGACATTGTGATCCATATGTGACCAGGATCAGAGCAAAAAAAAAAAAATATATATATATAATAATGTCAATTTACCACCACGTGAGATGGCAGCGTGTAATGTTCTTTAATCTTTGCAAATATAATCCTCGCGCTACGGGAGATGGCCTAACGAGCTTTTTCCTAGAGCTCCTCCTTCTTAACGCCTTCTTAAAAAGTTCCCCCATAATGGCCTCTCAACCCCCGTATACATCGAGTGTGTCCGTAATCAGAAACCATACGCGTCACGCGACGTCCGTCGCGCATCACGCGAAATGCTCGATACTTTCCGAGAAATCGTCTCGGAATCGGCGCGGTACACCTGTTGCGCTTACTAAACTCTAACCTGCCCTTTTCTAATCCTCGAAGGGCTCGGTCGATTCACGCATTAGCCGTACCCGCTACCACTATTACGCTCGTATCTCAGATTTTCGGGCATCTCGTAACACTACACGGCCGCACACCTGCCTTTTCTCTCTCTCTCTCTCTCTCTCTCCGTGTCACCGTAAAGATCGCAGCGAGATCATCGCTTCGTTCGGGATCCCGAGAACTCGAATTACTATAATTTTTTTTTTCCTTCGGTAATCCGTCATCTCCTTACTGTTCGATTTTTTACACGGGTCACTTCGATACCGGACAGGAAACGCTTACAATTTCTTCTTTTTCTTTCTCTCTCTCTCTCTCTCTTTCCCGATAAAAGAATCTCGCAAGATTCCGTAATCCCAACATCCGGTTTCACGTTTCCATCGCACACGACGTGGCGATGCTCGATTTCGGGATGAGGATCCCGTAAGCTTTGACAAATGACTCGCGATGACCCTCGGAGTCATTGTTACGACAGTAAATGGGAAGACAAGCGGCCATCTGTCAGCCGTGAATCGCCGTTGTCAGGAAGAGCCGCTAAATTATCGGATCGCGCTAACATTTTAGATGGGAAGAGAGGACAATTTCCTGTCTCCAAGAAAAAAGAATGAAGAAAATGACGGTCAAAATCATTAGGAAATTATGATATTAAGGAAGCGTACTCGTTTGAACTTTCAAAAAATGAATACATTTTCTAGATTTTTTTACAGCTGAACGATTTAATAAAAACTTTTTTTTTTATAATATTAATACGATATTATTAAATATTTAAATAAAAATTTTCAGTTTCAAAAATTTTTTTAAAAAGTTTTTGAAACTAAAAATTTTTATTTAAATATTAACATCTATTTGCAAAAAATCCAAGCGTTTTTTCAAAATTTTTAAAAATAAGAAAATAACGGCACGTTGAAAAAGTGTTTCATGCATGAAAATCTAAATCTGCAAAATTTTTTTTTAAGCAAAAAATTTTTATTTAGGTACTTAATAATATTGTAAAAGAATGAAAAATTTTTGCCAAGTCGTTGCAAGAAAATCTAGAAAATTGTACTCAATTTTCGAGAGTTCAAACGGGCATGTCCCCTTAAACTCAATGTCATCATGACGTGATTTATATCCTATATTCCGCTTTATAACAACTGCGTATTCTTAAACGGATCCCCCAGCTTTACACATGTTCGCGACTGAAATAGTTGTCAGTGTCCCTAAGTGGGCACAATGGATGACTCCTCTCCTCGCGGCAAGCTGCGAGAACGAGAAGGAGAAAACTTTTATGCCGTTGGATGAAAAGAAACGGAGATGCCTCCGTGTTTGCTTGTGTTTGCGCGCTCCTGCGGAAAATCCATTGAACCGATGGTCCAACACTGCAGCGTGCTTCCTATTGTGGCAACCCACGGCGGTTGTTACGGTTACCCAGAGGAGCGGGGCCCGTCCTTGTCTTGTGTTTGGGATGTGACGGGGGTGTAAACGGGGCGCAAAAGGGGCGCAAACGGAAGGCAGTCAAATCCAACGACCCTCCATTGACGTTTCATTGTCGTCAGGGATTTATTTTGGTAACTCGACGGGAATCTCAAGTATAATGTCAAACTGTTAATTCGTGAACAGAAAATGGAGTCTCTATCGAAAAGTGCACGATTTTTCAAATGTTTAATATAGTCAATTAGAATATAAATATTAATGTACACAAATATATTTTTATATACATAATATTTTCATGTTCTAATCTAAAAAGATTTTTTAATAATGCTATGAATAATAATCTTAATAAATAATCTTTGATCTAAATTTCAAATCTAAATTTTAATAAAATCATAAAAAATATATATGGGGTACGTATCTCTCAAAAAAAATAAAAAAATATATATTTAACCTTATAGTGTTATTTAAAATAAATCAGGCCTCCAAGAAGATGAATCTAAGAATTTAATTTGGTCAAGCTTAAAAAATTATCCTAATTTAAAGAGCTCCCATCGTTAAAACCTTATAAATTCATAAACAACGAGAAAGAATCTCGAAATGCTGCGGAGCTATAAAAGTTACCCCCCATCGTAAGTAGCAGCCGGCTTCCAATTCAAAACATGCAATCGCGACGAAATATCGCCTACCTGTTGCCGTCACATACGATGATATCCGGTTTCTTTATTAGACACGGAAAAATGTACCATCGCGAGGAAAAGCCTCTCCGATAATCTCAGACGTTTTATGGAGCGTTTCGAGCAGAGGCAACGTAACAAAAAAAAAAAAACAAAAAAATTATATCGATACAACTGATCGAATACAACTGCGCGCGTCTAATTGGACCCTAATAAAAGATGCGATGCGCTTGTACAAGATGTAGAAACGTCGTAAAAATTCGAATGTACTCCTGAAACTTTATGTCTGACAAGTGTATACGGATACCAGCGATCTCGGATGCGGCACTTAAAATTCGCTGACGTCGTTCGAAACTGCCTCATCAATCTTTGACCCCCGAAATATTTTTCTTTATTTCCCGAGATAAATTTTAGAAAATATTAGATTAAAAGATTTCTGAGGCATCACAATTAACCTTTTATTAGTAATCTTTATTTTTTAAATTATTCCATATTATTAATAGTTTATTGGAGATATTATATTTTTATAGGATGATTAACTGATTTATTCAATAAGGTTCAATACGATTAGTTTCTCAGATATTATCTTATGAAGTAAGATTTATTTTAATTATTTTCGTTTTAGTAATTTTGAATGAGTGAGAGAGAGAGAGAGAGAGAGAGAGAGAGAGAGAGAGAGGGATATTCATTTTTTAGACTTTGTGAAGTATTAAATATAGATTTGATATTTAATTATTTTTTATTCTTTGGTTTTAATATATTTTATTAGAGTTTTAGCAGAATTATAAATATAATAAATCGAAGGCCTATAGATTTTATCGAAGATGAATCAAAATTATCGAAATTTAATATTGAATATTTTAGAGAAGGATTAATTTTTTTAGCTCAGTATGGAATAATTAATTTTTTTTTAGATTTATAAAAATTTTATTATTCACAAATTTATTACAATATTCAAATATTATAATATTTCTATTTATTAATTTAATAAAATTTATAATAATTTTTACCTGGAATAAAACCTCGTTAATAGTGAGTTATCAATATTCTCTGTGCAAGTTCAACATTGAAATAATTTTTTAATAATGTCTCAATGAAACATACAGTTAAAAAAAATTTAAAATATTTTAAGTATTCTCTTATGTCTTTTTCGTAAAGTTTCATAATTTCAATAAGAGAAACGTAACAGTACTTATCATCGTTTTCTGTTTACAAAAAGTATTTCTCCCCCTAGGCTACAAAATTGTATATATCATATATCTCGGAACACACATTCGCACGAGTAAGTATTTTCAGGATAAAAGATTCGATTTAAGGCAATACATGCTCTCCACCCCCGCGGCGCCATGTACAAACTGGGCGACACACCTCAGCATGTGGGTGCGATCGAAAAGGATTCTCGCGCATAAGCTTTCGAATCGCGTGCGACTCGCTGGTCACTTTTCATCCGCAGAGGTGAACGAGCGCGTCTGAGATATATATATATATATATACCGGCTTCGCTTCTTTTCTTCACGTCCACCTGGTGGAATACCACGAGATGGTCAGCTTCACAAAGATGTAAGCGCTGACGAAAATATTTAACGACAATCGACATTGTCCGGATGGAAGCGTCGTTTCCTCCAGAAATTGCAACATTGTTCGATCCGCGAGTGATCGAGCGGCGATGCTTTGGAAAGTTTCACGTATATACCCGACACGCTATCGTTTTGAGTTAAAGTTTACCCACTGCGTGCTTTTCACGAAAGCCTCGGCAGAGAGAGCCGGTTGTTATGTATTATTTAAATTGTGTCTGGCTCAGCTTGATATCTATTGCTACCGGCAGAGAGTATCCAAAGCGTCACTTGTGAAAAGCGAATCACTACAAACTGTCGTATTTGTGTAAACTTTGTGTAGACTCATCAATAAGTATAGATTGATACATATTAACAAATATATTTTATTAACATTTCTTTTTTAAGAAACATCTACTTTAAATTATCTTCCTTCAATTTAATACAATTATATTTAATTTAAATTATAATAATTTAATTTAAATACAATTCAATTTTTTTAATCTAAATTTAATTTAATTTAATTTAATATAAATTAATATAAATTTAATTTAATTTAATTTAATTTAATATAAATTAATATAAATTAAATTAAATTAAATTAAATATAAATTAATATAAATTAAATTAAATTAAATTTAAATTTAAATTAAATTGCCAAGACATTTAATATAAAAAAAATGATATAGCTTTTAAAAAAAATATTACAAATATTAAAATTATTTTTATTGTGACATGGTGAACGCGAAACCGACTCTTATCAATCGATGCCGCGTGATTGCACAACAAAGTCGGAATTTTCTGATATGCAATTTAAAACAAGAACGGTTGTTGGCGCGTTCGGGAGAGAAAGACGCCCGCGAGGCTCTTTTTACGCTCCCTCGCCCGCAATATGCGTGCGTAACGTACAATAACTCACTATACAAATAATCGGGGTTACCCGTGGAACAAGCGACGCGGGAGAATCCGCTTTCACTGCCTCCGTTTGGGCGCGAGAACGCCTCCCTCACACCCCGGCAATGCGATCCTTGGCCTCTTTCATATCTCCGCCGCAGGGACTTTTTTTCACGCCAAGCCCCACTTTTGTTATTAACGCCCTTGGATGTCTCTTCGTGGGCAGATCGAGGCGAAGGCGCGAACAGGGCGGCCTGTTTTCGCCTCTCAAAAGGGCCTCGACCGCCTCCTCCTGCTCGCTGAGGCACTCACGCGTCAATGAGGATGATGAGGTCCGAGGGCGCCGAAAGTGACACCGCAGGGCTCGCTAACTGCATCGCGGCTGTCACAAGTACCGCGGGATTACAGGGCGGAAGATACGTGAATTAGAGAGGTTCCACCCCGTATGACGGCGAAGACGTTATTATTATTTCTTCTGATTATGTCTCAAATTCGCGAATTCTTTGCGCTGCGGGACGAACCGCAAAAAAGGCTCCGTTGTGCCCATTAGTGTAAAGCGATGATTAAAAAAAATATCGTGCAAAAATCGTTAGGTGTTACAGAATAATTTTTAATGGGACATACCCGTTCAAATTCTCGAAAAATGAATATATTGTCTAGATTTTTTGCAACGGCTTGATAAAAACTTTTCATTTTTTTACAATATTAAAACAATATTAGTGAGTACTTGAATAAAATTTTTTTTTTAAATTATGCGAATATTTGTAGATTTATATTTCATGCATGATGCGCATGAAAATTCGGACTATGTTTGACATCAAATTTTGTATGCGAGTTTATATTAAGATTCCGCATCTGCTAACAAAGTCTGTTTTTAATTCCCCATTTTTTGTTATAAACAAAAAAAAATGGATTTAAAAAACTAAGGCTTTTTCAACATATACTGCCATTTTTTTATTTTAAAAAATTTTGAAAAAACATGCTTGGATAACAGATAGCTATCAATATGTTCAATAAGAAAAACTTGTATTTTTTATTTCAGATGAACAAACCGTGCATGAAAATATAAATCTGCAAATATTCGCATAACTTTTAAAAAAATATTTTTTTAAGCTGAAAATTTTTATTTAAGTACTAATAATATTGTATTAATATGGTACGAAAAAAATTTTTATGAAATCATTGCGTTGCAAAAAATCTAGAAAATGTACTCATTTTTCAAAAGTTCGGGTATCCCTCCTTAATGAGCAAATTTTTCGAAATTAAAAATTATTCTATTTTGCGTTTTAAATAATCATTGTAAATAAAATATATTATATAACTTTTTCTCTTAATCGCTATGTAAATGTGACAATAATATTTTAGAAAGGAAATAATCAATTCTATTGACTCTAATATTTTTCATGACACTCTGACCAAGTCAATTTCGAAATATACAGAAACGAAAATGCAAATCGTATAAATCTTCAATGATAGAAGATATTATTATCGATTATTTACGGTACACGTAATTTACTAGATTGTAAAATTCTAATTACGTGAAATAAAAATAAAATCACATGATTTCATGCTTCTTGAAATTTACCGAGCATTTACAAAAGTATATCTCGTTAAATATACATCCCGTAAAGGAAACTTACAATACCATCTGTTCTTCATTAATTGCATACGCTGCGTATAAAATTAATTTAATCAACCATGAATTTATGAATTCCTTCCCTCTTTTTTTAGTCATCAAATTTCGTGCTCAAAAATAACGTCATAACCAATGCGTTATGGCCTCCTAAATTTTGTGTTTAATTGCAGTCGCATCCGACGACTAAGTACCGCCGTGAAATGTTCGCAAGAAAATCCGAGCCCTTCCGAGACGAAAACAGGCCGCCCTTCACCGCCCAAGGTGATCTCGATCATAAAAGTCCCTGGGCGTTAAAAATCTTCCTCTTCTCCTTACCGAAAGAGGGATCTCGGTGTGGTACTTCTCAGACAAGGATAGTGAAAGCAGACTTCTCTCAATTATACAAGCAAGTGATCGAGATGAGTATGAAAAAAAATCACACACACACACAATCAAGTCCTCATCAAAACACGATAAAGTCCATTAAAAATAATAAAATCATTCAAAACAAAGCTTTCATCTTTCATCAAATCGGTGAAATACGATACGGTAAAGGGAAAATTTAATATTTTAAAGTCGCAAACTGTAATATATAATGTACAATATAATATATAATACTTAAAATAATTAATTAATTAAGTCATTACAAAATTGCAAAAAAAAAAAAAAAATACAAATTAAAAAATATTATCGTATTTTATTCAATCGCGCGTGCAATCTCTAGTTTATATAGTATGTTCAGATATTATTGAAATATTTTATATAATTTTATTGCTATGTAAAATCAAATTATATGCGAATCTTTTCTGTCAACGTCATACGGCTACAAAAAAGATTACGCTATTCAATAGAAAATAGCTGAGAGACGTTGAGACGCGTAGCAATCAAAATTCTGTGAACATGAACGGCGCTGAATCACAGGATCAATCAGAGTCATAATATTTTATGGTGATACGACAAAATCTTGAATAAGGGTTGCTCGGGCTGGTCGAATGCTGGATACCCACTTGGCAGTTAAATTAGAAACTCATGAGAATCGAGCATAGTCACGTCATTTAACGGTAAAGGATCACTAATTGGCGGTAACCTGCTTCTCTCCGTCGTAGAATCGGCGATTCTTCAAAGCGGGACCCTACTTCCGGCAACGGATTCGCTCCGTTACCGGAGTCAAATTAGTTTAAAACGGTATCCAGAGTCCTTTCCGCCTCGTGAAAGAGGGAGAGAACGAAGCGAGGGGGGACGAGAGAGAGAGAGAGAGAGAGAGAGAGTAAGGCGAAGGAGAGATGCTGTAAATTGGGACCGCTGCGCAATTTCTATGGGGCCCTCATAGGCTTGTGGGCGGGGACCTGCCCCTGGCGGACTAGAAAAAGGATCCGGAGCCCAATGCGGGCTAACTAAATTCGACGAGAGAGTGCAGGTGTTGGAATTTTCCAAAGGATCTCCGTTATACGTATCGATATTACGTTTTCGATCCGTAGATAAAGAATGAGAAAGCTCGTTTATAAATTACTATTATAAGAGAGATAATCCACGTAGCACTAGCTTTAATTTAGGATATCATAGCTTCGAGATAACAAGCAATAGATTATAATTTCTTTTTACGTCAATTTAGATATTGCATCATGCAATGCATAAATTGTAAAAATTTGTGCATAATAAAAATGTCTGCTGTAAGAAAAAACTGTCTTCCTTCTAACTATAAAAATAAAAAGGTCGCTTATTCTAGACTTCGATAATATTAATATAATTAATTTATAACATAATTTAATATAATTAATCATCAACATGATTTTTTTTTTTAATCCAATCTTTTATACACGCATACAATTTTTATTGTATAATTATGTAATAGCCGCACTCATCGTGAATGCGCGCGCACAATTCTTCACGTCCACGTGCAAATTCCATAAGATTGTAAGATCAACGCGTAAAGGATCATAAGGATCTCTATAAGCAACCCCTCTAACCCCTCGCCACGCCTAATCCTCCGCGTTTCGCAGCTAAAATCACGGATTCGTACGTCTCGATCGAAAAAGGTGTAAGAGAAAAATCGTCCATGCGTATCGACGGACAGCTCGAACCGTCAAAGACGCGCGCACTCTATTGCGCTTGTCTAGATCCTTTCCCAGATTGAGCCCGATTAGGCCCCACTTTGATCCGTAAGCGGAGCTTGTCGTGATAGAATGCGTATTTGGAAAACACGAGGTCCTACCTCGGGCATCTTTACGCGCCATTGGAGAAATTTAACGATACGAGCGCTTGTAAAAAGGCTACTAGGTGTGGGCCTACACGCATGATGAAACTGGTGACGCGATTGGCAAAGATGAGCCACCGAAAAAAAAAAAACATCGACAAATTCGGACAATGTCGGATTCTACCGTCTTTCCTAGAGATACTGACAATAAGGTGACAACTCTGATTTCAATCATCATCGTAGCTCTATCTTAGTTCACAGCTGCGTTCTTATAAATCATTACAAATATCATAAAATAAGCTTTTTTCAGCTTTCTTAATAAAATACAACAAAACATCTTTTTTTTACATTTTTTTATTAGAAATTAAAGTTTCTAAAAGAAATAAATATATTTATTTTTCCCTCCAAAAAGTCATTTAATTTTACTTAAAAAAAAAAATTCTTATATAAAAAAATATAAAGTTAACTGGCGCATAATTTCTTCTATACTAAACAAATATATATATATATATATATATATATAAGAAATCACAATAATTTTAAAATTTCCTGTGCATGATAAATTTAAGTTTCATATAAATTTTTAATTATTTGATTATTTATTTGGCTTCATATTTTATTTTTCTTATATTATTTGGCAATGATGTAGCTTTCATAACGGGAATAAAATCTCAAAAATTACTCTCAGGCATTGTAAAGAATCCCTTAAATCTCGCTTACTAAATTCGTACACGTAATCAATTCGAAGGGCTCCCCGAATTGGATACGATCAATAAAATTGTCCGACTTGAACAACCACGTATCTGCTTCGGCAAACAAGATCCGTGACGATTCGATGACTCGACGTTCGATTTCGTCGAAACGAGCATGAAGTGGATCCCGAATAAGAAAATTACTCGGCGAGTCCGTTCTAGATCGAAATAATTTTCCACGCGAGGTCGACACGCCGCGCCGCACAATTTTCGCGCCACTTTTCCGCGGCGAATAAGCCGCGCGCGGCCGTGCCGTGAGACATTTTGTGCCGCAATTTTCACGCTCGCTCGACAGCCTATTCGATGATTTATCCATCCCGACCGCCGTTGTTCGCCCCGGATCCAAGGTGTTCGGCGAATGAATAAAATCGACGGCCGCGGAAAAAAAATCCGCGATCACCGAGAGGTCGAAAAGGCAGTCGCGTCACGCTGATTTTCGCGTCGCACGGTAGAAAAGATCGGAACAGGAGCGCTTCAAAGGAGGATAAAGAGAAGCGGTGGCGGCCCAAAATGCACGAATGGGGACCACCCGTTCCGCCGCGTTAGCCGGGTTGGCCTGTCGAGTTTCTCGTTTCTCGCTTTTGAAGCGGCCGATACGCCGATTTCGAAGACTTTCCTTCGCCCCTCCTTCCCCCCCCCCCGCCCCCCGCTCTTCTTTCTTTCCTCGCGGATGAGCCACTTTTGTCGCAGCCACCCTTCTTTCTCGAGATCGCCGTCCTAATATTCCGTGACGACAGATCACTCCCGTTCCTCTACAGCTATCAATACACCCCCTCCCATGCTCCCGGTTAAACGTTATTTACAAGGCCCTCATTGCCATCAAAGAGACGAGGACCAGCTGTCGAATTACCCGCACTGATTGTTCGGATTCTAAAAATGACGCAACACTGACGCAAAAAATCACGACGAATTCTGTGAGCAAACTTTATATCAGAAATTCGCTTCTTCATAACTATGATAGATTAATTGTTTCCTTAACGGCCACGAATTTTATAGTTTTCAATTATAAACTTTAATTTTTAAACTTCAAAATATGTGAGCAATTAAAATTTTTCCATCTTTTCATTTATTTCATTCTAGAATTTTTTAAATTGCAATGTTAATAATTTATGTAATATAAATATAAATATAAATATAAATTATATACAAAAAATTAAATAATACTTTCTACAATAGAAAGGCCAAATAGAAAATTATCCGAAAAAATTCTGCGAAACTTTGTGACGATAACACACAATATAGGCTAAAATAATATTTCTTGTTAATTGCGCAACGATGGTGACTACGAGTTTGACGGAACAATTTTGGTTCTGGAAAGGACCAACCAGTTATGATGATCACCCGAGAAACGAGACCGTGTATGGTGAGGTAATTGCTCGGATTCGTTCTTGTTGTCAGCTGACGTGAGAACCGGACGACGCCTCGTTCGTTATCCCCGAGTCCCGAGTCCGAAAAAGGTAGGACTGTAATTAAATCTTTTAAAAGTGATTTAATAACACGATTTCAGGACGATGCGCGACGATAATGTTGCATCAAGCGTCGCGTAACGCGATTTGGTAGAACTTGCCGCGGGTAAAGAAAAGCGACACGAGATAAGAAATAAGGTTCTTCTTCGAACACTCGTGACGGATAAACGCGACCAAGGTCTTATGGCGTTTTCTTTCGAGCGGAAATCGCCGCGAAAAGGAGCAGCGCACGCTCGATGATTCACAAAAAAAAACCACGAAAATACGATTCAACGATGTTCAAAACATTGATCAAACTAAAAGGCCCTTCTCGGGGATCATCGAAACGGAAGCGGAGATTTTCGAGCACGAATTAATTTAACTATATCGTTCACTCTATATTTTTCGAGCATAAAGCAATTTAAAATATAGTCTCATATAGATTTGAAATCTCCTTTCAAGGCTAATAATTCAAGCCTAAGTAATTAATTATATTTCTAAATAAAAAATTTATTTCACACAAAAAGGTGGCTGATCGTTGTTTTTGCATCATTCCTAAGTGCGTTGTTGTTTCAACGATCAATAAAAAAACATCATGTGTATATCCAGTTACAACGCGGTGGGAAAGAAAAGCGTTCCACGGAAAATCCAGTTTTCCTTTCAGACACATGAAGATTGCGTACAAAAAAAAAAAAGAAGTCTCACGCGAGAAGGGATACCAATTTCCACGCACGCCACGAAATCACCTTATAATAACACGGAAGGGATTTTTCCCCCCTTCGAGCTGTTGTTCATCACGCCAACGTAATGACACGGAAGATTTCTTTCCCCGCGTTGGAAGTTCCTGCGCGAAGAATAAAAGAAATCATGCCACCGACGTACGGGGAGATTATAATAGTCATTAGGCTATTTCGGATGTTACAAGGAAGAAGGCCAGGAGAGAGTAAGGGGAAGAAGGAGAAAGGAAAGGAGAGGAAGAGGGCTCTCTCTCTCTCTGGATGGATGGATGGATGGACCACGGTTTTTTGCCTCTCGGGGGTTTATAGCGTCGACGAGGCACTTGTTATGGCAGTGGATGCACGTGTTCTAATGGATATGCCGGACACGAACGGGGAAAAAAAAAATGTGGCTTTTCTCTAGGCATAGGTTAGCACGGAGGGATATCTAGGAGTCTCGACTCCGGAGGACAGACGAGATAGATGATGAGCTCAAGGCACGCAGGGCCGCATCTGGCCGCTGAGAAAAGGCTTCAAGAATTTCATTTGTTCAAAATTAGAGATTTTTCCGAGCGGGAAACTATTGTGTAATCTTTTTTCGAGAATCAAAAAAATTTTAATTTTTTTTTATACGATATGATGAGCCATATGATATTAAAAAAAAGAAAAAAAAAAAAAAAAGAAAAATAATTGACAGCTGCATGATCGTTTTCTTAGACACAAGTCTTATTGTGTGATTGAACTTTCTGTATTTATAAATATTAATGTTTTGCCTTTTTTAAAGTATGTAGTCCTGTATTTAGTATTGACTTTCAAAATTTTCTGTCCGATAAAATGTTCATATAAAAAATAAAATATAAATCAAGTAAAAAATTGTTACTTGAATATCTACGTCAGAAAAATGTTATTTAAAAATATTCTTAAAAATATTCTCATAAAATATCCTTCCGAGCCATTTATACACTTTTATGTCAAAAATATAAAAAAATATTAAAAAGCAAATATAGGCATTTAAAAGTAATTATACTTTGCACATCGATATTTCCTCAAATAATTACGACAGACACAATAGAGACACGCTTATAAAAGGGAGAAGGCTGCAGCCCTGAAGCGAGAACAACGTTACCTAACGCAGAAATCTTCTAAGGGCCCACGTAGTCCAGGGGCCGGCTCTTCCCTCTTTCTCCTCCCTCAGTTCTTCTCGCTTCCTCCTACGGTTGATCTGACTCACCCTTGCACGTGTTCAATTTCAGCCTCTTTGAAATCTCGTTCCTTATCCCGCTGGTCAGGATCCTAGAGAATCCTTGGTGCCGGACCCGAATGAGGTTCTTTCTCGGCCAACCGCTCCGCCCACAGGACCCTTCGCGCTCGAGAAAAGGATCGAAGCCGCGGCCAAAGAGACCCATCAAACTGCTCCTCCGTACGTAAAAAAGACCGTGAACGCACAAAGACGAAGGAGACGCCATCGGGGATGACCGGGTCGTCGCGAAAAGTCATTGTCGCCACTCATGTTCAAACGAACGTTTTCCAATAATTGTTATCGTACATTGACGATTTGGGGCGAGTCCAGACGGCGCGGCGACTCCTCAAGAACATTATCGTGCCGGCCAATGAATCAGCATCGGGCGTTTTGTGGGCCCGACACACAATACACGCAAAATCGCAATACATCGAGATGAAATTAAATGCCGTGTTGCATTATGAGCGAAATTTCTCCACCCAAGCTAAAATTGTAAAGAAAATCTTCGAAATTGAAGTAAGTTGCAGCTTTGTAGCCAATTTCCACTGAACGCCTTAAGAGGAAGAACCCCCACTCCCCTTCTTAATATAAACTTTCTTTTATAAATTCTTTGATGACTGTCGTAATCATTTAATGCGAAATTTAATGTGCAAAATATATACATATTTTTTTTTTTGTTCAAATTATCTTTCTTTTTCGCGAAATCGTTTTAATATAACATATATGAAAATAGGATTTTAATAAATTAAAATTGTTTTATGTTTCAAACAAAAATAATTGTAAATATAAAATGAAATGAGATGCAAAAAATTCATATACTTTTAATTATGAAATTGAACTTGGTAAGCACTTCTCTTAAAAAATTACCTACTTAACGATAATATTATTAATAAAGATTTTGTTATACTTATTCATGTAATATCTAGATATATGATAAAATATTAATAAGCATATATTTGCTGAGTAATTTTCTCCTCGCGCCAAAACATTCTGGTTGTCATGTGCACGCTTTCTTTCTCGTACGCATTTGCCTCGAGGGATGCTGTCTGTTGCAATTTTCTACGCTTTGCGGATCCAATGGATTTATGAGCTCGCGTATCTGCAATATCACTGAATGCGCATCTACTTTCGAGAAATAAAACGCATTCGAATTGAACTGAATACGCTACTCATATGTGCGCAGCGGCGCAGTTACGGAAGAGAAAAAAAAAAAAAAGAATCGTAAAACGCGAAGAGGTTCGCGAGCATCTCCGCTGCCGAAGAACGAGTCGAATAGACAGGATACCACGATGACACGGTCCACGCTAATCCTGCAATAGAAATCCTTAAGTCGCTACCGGTCATCCGACCAACGGTAGCGTAGAAGAAGGCGACAGAAAGGGAGGAAGGGAAATGTATAATTTATAATGATAATCCTTTAAGAATGGATCCGTGCCCCGGAGGCAGATTCACGGTCCTGCGATCTTCAATGGCGAGGCCCGCCCCTCCCCTCCCTCCTTCCCACACTCCTCTTTTCAAAAAACCACCCTCCCCCGCGCTCCATTTTTTTTTTTCCCCCTCCACCCCGGTCGTCGGATGAATCACACGGATCGGCCGTGCATGCGGCAGTTCCGTCAGGATCTTGTGTTTACATAGGTGCAGGACTTGCGAGGAACAGCTGTTTATTTAAGGGCATAATGGCGACTGCGGTAAATGGAAACGGACTCTTTCCGAGCGATATTTTTCTCGGCGCGCAAAAGCTTCGAGGATTTTGAAGATTCGAAAGGTCGATATCGAAGGAATATCACCGCACGGTCCTCCAAGAAGTTTGTCAACTCTCAAACTTGGTGTACCGAGTAATGTTTGATATTAGGATTCTCGTGTTGATCTTGGAGCCTATCAAGTTATCATCATATAAATGCATTGACGCTTTTATTACCGGAGTGTGGTTTTCGATTTATGATGCATGAATGGTCGAGCTTCTAGCAACATTTGATACGCGCAATTTTAATATTTTTTATTTAGGATCCTTGGCCTTATATAATTATTTTCTTATTATTTAATTTATTATTTTATATAATATTTTTATTTAGGATCCCTAGCTTTATATAATTATTTATAATATATTTTCAATTAGGGTTGAAATTTTGGGTAAATCTTTTAAATAAAAATATTTTATATAAAAAGAACGCGCATATATGTATAAATTTGTAAAATATTGTAAAAAGTATATTTTATATATGTATAAGTCTCACATATACAGGGTGGGCCATTTTAATCAATCCACAATTGGTATAAAGAAAATAATTGTTTTTAAGAAAAAGTTTGCAGTTATTTATAATATATTTTCTTTTAAGCAATTATTTGTTTTTTTTTACATCAATTAATTCATCTCATTATTCTGTGCATAAAAATATTAAAGTAAGATTATCAAAAATTAAATATTTTATATTTTATATAAAAATATGTCAAATTAAGATATAAATAACTCAAAAAATATTTAATGAAAAAATACTTCATTAAATGTGTGTTGAAAAGGTCTCAAAAAGGACTATAAAAATATGCGATAAAAAAAGGGTTAGATTTCCATTAAAAAAAAAAAAAAAAGTTGATTTGAAACAACCTTGAAAACCGTCATTTACAAACATTTCTACAACATCAAGATATTTAAAATAACGCAAAGTATCTGGGATATTCTAGTGGGTTGATTAAAATAGGGCCCACCCTATATAGTGCAAAGAATTCACACTTCGAGGCAAAGATTACTTTCTGTGAATTTAACGCGAATGATGAAGGAAGATTCGAGACAGGGCATTATACAGAAACAACGAGTAAGAATTTCGAGGATGCCCCCCTGGCAAAATTTATGAGTCACGGATACAGTTGTCCGCAACCATACGAATCCTTCCCCCCTTCCATAACGCGCATCTCGGATGACGAAATTCGCCATTGAAAGGTACGTGTGGAAGCATCGCGCGAGAGAGTTAGGTCGCGTCCTTTTAGAAGGGACTTTCTCACACAACCCCGAGAGGATGCCACCCACCCCCACGTTAGATTCGCCTTTCAAGCGTCGCGGCAGGTCCTCGCATCCGGCAGGATCGCCCTCCTTTGCGCGAGACCCAAATAAAGATCTGCGCTAGTTCGAACATGTCTCGTCTGCTGCAGGCACGTGAAGAAAACTCGGTCAAAGGGCGTTGAATACTCTGCGCAGGTTCGAACCTGGCCGGATTCTGTCTTTTGCAAACGTGTTCTCAGTTTATGTAACATGTTACACAAAAAGGGATCTTTCCTTCTTGAGCGAAACATGTCCAAACCCGTGAGCCTTTATCTGAGAAAAAGTCTTTTTCTCGAGTTTTTATTCAATCAAACTTGCCATTATGTGCAATTTTAAAAAAAAGTGTCTTGCGTATTCGAAAAATATATCCGCCTGTACGCTGATGTTTCCTGTTTAAATTTATTGATAAAAATAATAGTACTATTTTAACACAATATTTTATAGAATTTAAAAAAAAATCAATCTATGTTTTTTTTTAAATTTTATAAATTCTATGTGTCTAAACCTGTGAGTCTCTTTTTGAGAAAAAGTCTTTTTCTCGAGTTTTTATTCAATCAAACTTGCCATTATGTGCAATTTTAAAAAAAGTGTCTTGCGCATTCGAAAAATATATCCGCGTGTACGCTGATGTTTCCTATTTAAATTTATTGATAAAAATAATAGTATTTTAATACAATATTTTATAGAATTTAAAAAAAAATCAATCTATGTTTTTTTTTTAAATTTTATAAATTCTATGTGTCTAAACCTGTGAGTCTCTTTTTGAGAAAAAGTCTTTTTCTCGAGTTTTTATTCAATCAAACTTGCCATTATGTGCAATTTTAAAAAAAGTGTCTTGCGTATTCGAAAAATATATCCGCGTGTACGCTGATGTTTCCTATTTAAATTTATTGATAAAAATAATAGTATTTTAATACAATATTTTATAGAATTAAAAAAAAAATCAATCTGTTTTTTTTAAATTTTATAAATTCTATGTGTCTAAACCTGTGAGTCTCTTTTTGAGAAAAAGTCTTTTTTTCGAGTTTTTATTCAATCAAACTTGTCATTATATTCAATTTTAAAAAAATGTTTTTATGTATCCAAAAAATATATTCGCGCTATTTCCTATTTAAATTTATTGATAAAAATAATAATACTGATTAAAAAACAATAATATTAATAAAAATAATAATTTCATACAATATTTTATAGAATTCTTAAAAAAATCGATTTATGCTCTTTTAAAAATATTATAAATTCGATTTTTGAATTTTATCCAAAAATAATCAAAAGAGTGAATAATATCAAAATGCAGAAATATCAAATTATCAATAACAAATATTATACAAAAGCATTGCACCAAATTATTCTAATATACCGTTAATCAGACAATTTCTCGTTCGACCCTCCGATCCGTTAACCCAAAATCCCAATCGGCGATGTACCGAAAGAGTTAGCGGAAACCTGCGAACAATACGAAGGGAAAGGGTTTCCCTTCCGATGAGATGCACCTGTGGAAGGGTTGAGGCGCGGAATAAAGGATATCCGAGTTGAAGTCCGGGACACTCGCGACAAGTGCACTAAAATATTACTTGGCGGACTAATTTTTTCTCGGCGAAAACTCGTAAATGCCGAGAATTATTCTAACAATTTTAACCATACACCTGGTGCGCTTTGTGAAAATGTGGAAAAAGGGCTACGTAACGGCAGCTGCGGAAAAACTATATCATGCATGCATGCATGCATGCATGCTATGCGCACCGTGTGCCAGTCGGTGGTGCAGGTTTTTCCCGGTGAGAGGAAGACGAAAATCAACCCTTGAATCGTCTTGAATTCTCTTTCAATCGATTCGATTCGCTCTCGGCGCAAGATCGAAATGTCGCTTTTATGATTGCGTGCTGCGCGCATATGCGCTCGCGAGGGCGAGGGGAGGGTGTCCTTTTGTGAGCGCGTTTGACCCTTTTTACCTGGATCACTCTCGCCCCTTGGCTCCCGACCCTCGCCTTGTGATGCGGGGGAGAAGGGAGGAACGTCGAACAAACATCGGCCGGTGCTTACCCCGTACGGTGGCCCATTCAAGGATGTGAGATATGCATCTACGGTCCCGAATGGGCCTCGAAAATAACGAAATTCTACCGGAGATTTTCGTGATTTTGAATAATATTGCATTCACCCCCGTGGCCGCCTTCAACCCCGTCTCGGCATATTCCTTGGACGTTTTTCAAAGGGATCGAAAGGGTCCTCTCGCGCGTCGCGCCATTATGGTCCGGCCCCTTTTTATTCTACCCACGGAAATTCCCTGGACCGCTCCGAGGGAACAAAGGATTCCGCGTGGTTTTCTGAGCCGAAGCGCATAAAGGATTTATCCGCGAAGGATAGATCGCTCGATCCTGAAGAAGTGAGATATTCAGCAATGGCCACATTTCAATTTTTAAAAGGAAGAAAAAAAATAGATCATCTAAATTTTGTCGATTGTCGTTAAGTAAAATTATTTTTACAATCCATGACGTATTTTTCAATATTTTCAACAACGCATTAAAAAAGAAGATAATATGATAAGAAAGGGTCAGAATTTAGAAGAGATATTTATGACTAGCGTAGAGTGTTAAGAGTGTTGAATGAAAGCAGCACGAATGTTTAGAACACAAAGACTTCCTACAAAAGATACATGTAAGGACTCACCAACACTCACGCGCAAACTTGTTGATCCGCTTCAGTCGTCCTGATGGTCGAGAATCCACGCTGCCGCTTCACCTGCAGCAGAAATTAGCGAAACGTTAATTCAGAAAATAACAGTGCGTTTTATTGCGATGATGAAACGCGTCTCAGCCGACCGGCACAATTGCTGAATAAAGAAGAAAGAAGAAGAAAACGCGGCAAAATATAATCGCGCGCTTCAACGCGATCATTAAATGTTTCGAAGACACGCCGAGCTTTATGAATTATATATTGACGAGCTGTAAAAAAAGCTCGTTAGAAACCGCTGGGAGTGTCCCGGTAATTCGAGATATAATTCGGTCCGATTATACACGGTGCCGCCCTAATAACCGAAATTTGTATCGATCCACTATAGGCTCCACGCAGCCCCTAAAAAATATTTAATAAGCATCAAAAAATCATAGAGGTGTGTAAACCTATTATAAATTCATCCCATTTGCCGCGAAATGGGAGAAAGTATTTTAGAACAGTTTATATAGTCATTGAATATAACAAACGCAATCAGTTAAAAAAAATAAATAAATAAAATTTTATAAAACTTTAATTAATTTATAATCAGTTACAGACTTTCTAAAATAAAATTGTGTGATTTGTATTCTTTTTATCTTTAAATTTGTAAAATGCAAAATTCAATTTTTAATCATATATTCAATGCACTAATAAAATTGCAAGATTACAATTACCTTGCTTAAGAATTTAAAAAATACATATATTTAAATAGATACTATAATTCAATAATAAAAGCTTCAATAATAAAATAATAAAAACTTCAATAATAAAATAATAAAATTCCTGCGCATCCTAAGCATTTTTCGCGTGTGCCAAGATATAATCCATGGAATGATCGACTTTTTGTACGGATTAATTCTAAAGTATACAGAGAAAATGCGCGAATTTTTTACAAACTCCTTGCACTTAATCCAGATTCATATCCGAGATAAGAGATAAAATTCCAATCAAGAAAATCTATCTAAGAACCGCATCTACCTGCCGAAAGCGATTACCAACCCCGCAAAAGTGAGAAACAAAAAACGAATACGGTAGTCGAATTATTTTTCACCCCCAGGCACAAACAAGATTTCTTTCTTTTTTTAATATCACCCTCTCTTTCTCCACATATCTTCGTTCGTCTTTTCTTTTCTTTTTTATTATCGATTTTTTCCTACAAAACAATAAGTAAAAATAATCAGCTGACAATCGGAGAGAAAAAAATAGAGAAAGGATTTTTTAATTAAAAATTTAAGGATTTGTTTAATCGTGAGGTCGACAATCACACCGTATCTTTATCACTAAATATAATTATTTATGTTATTATGAAAATCGCATATCTCAAACCCCCCCCCCCAAAAAAAAAAATCTTAACATTTTAAAATGAAATACGGAGTTTAATAAATTAAATTAAAAAAAAAAAAACTGTACGCGCGTGACCACAAGATTATGCGCGCGCTCACGTGTAATGGCACCGATTTTAAGACCGAGATAACTCGCTGCATCTGTACCAACCGCGGATGAGGTTTACCTTCGCCTCGAGAGATAAAATGAGACACGCAGCTACCTTGCGGCGCACAGCAGCTCATTCGGATTTCGTCGTTCCACTTACAAACGGATGCTATCGGGCATGAAATGCCGTGGAATGTTCCCCGCTAGGATATTTTATTACTGTCAGTGGAGTGGAATCGTATCAGCTTTCGATTAAAGGTACGAGAGAGGGTAGATTGGAATCGAGTTTTCGGGTAGTCTCTTTAAAACTCAATGACAAGGCGTTTCCCATTTTCTTTTTATTATTTTCCATAACACTCAAAGTCAAATTTAAATTAATTAGAGTTTATATTAAATTATTTTAAAAAATATATAAAAAGATTAAAAATTATATATATATATATATATATATATATATATATTAATAATTAAAAATGTTTAATTAAACCTCAGGACTGGATAACTAATACATTAAATATGTATATAAAGTATAAAATTGTATTATAAGTAATTATTATATTATAATATTATTATAAATTATATATAAAGAAAAAAAAGGAAAATTTATCTAATCATTTAGCGCTGAATTAAAAATTGCTATTAAATATAATAGTGTAATTTCTACGAAAGTTTAAAATTTCGTGTACCTATGTAAGATCCATGAGAAACATGCTGTTATCAGATTATCCTGCGTATAGCCTTTCGAATTATGAAATATGGATATCTGCGATACCGCGTATCCCTTGTTTCGCCCCTGCAATCACCTCGCCAATTTATCCGCAACCGACTCAATGAGCCACAAGGGAAATCATTAATTAAAGCTCCACGAGAGGAACGAGCGCGCGCTCGAGTATACGCGTACATACATCAAAAATTTTCGAACGAAACCAACCGCCGGATTCACGGTGAACGCCGAGTGAACAGGTCGAATTATCTCGATCTCGAAATCGGCACGATTACACGCGGAGTGCGCGAGGAGGAAGCAGAAAAAGAAGCCGAGGATGGCGGAAGGAGAGGAAGAAGGGGAGCGAGAGAGAAGGAGAAAAGCGCGGCGAGACGAGGATGCCACTTTCTGCTTGCACCTGCCGATGACGTCAGAAGGGACTTCTTGTTTCGGTCTGCTCAGCCCCGGGGGTCACCACTACTGTTTTAGTTAAGCCTGCGCGCTCTTTCTTCGCCTTCTCTTTTCCCTTCACCATCTCACCCAGGGTACCTCTTCTCTCTCTCTCTCTCTCTCTCTCTCTCTCTCTCTCTCTCTCTCTCTCTCTCTCTCTCTCTCTCTCTCTCTCTCTCTCGAAGCAAGTTTCATATGCGGGCAAAGAACGCCGCGGTCATTGCTCACGTATTAATTATATGCTAATGAAAATTCCATGTAAAAAGTCGCGGTCTGTAATAACTGCCACAGAATCTTTTTAACGCCCGACGTCCTTCCTCTGTTGCTCGCTTGTTCATAGTCATGATCTCTAAGTCGCGAACGGCTTCTTTTTCCGAAACATTATCTTATGTAATTACGTAGAATATATTACTCTGAATAAAAAACAGGCAAAATTTTATACGATACTATTCTTTTACAGATTTCCTCTTAAAATACCGCAGAGATTTGTATACTAGAATAAAAATAAATAATAATAATTATTAATATTTTTAAAAATAAAAATAAAAATAAAATAAAAATAAAATAAAAATAAAAAAAATAAAATAAAAATAATATAAAAATACAATAAAAATAAATAATAAATATATATTATATGTTTAAATAAAACTAAACAGAAAGACAAAATTGAACGCATTCTCATACATTTATTTATGGACGGTGTTTACAATTCGCACTTACGTGTCATGTCCTCAGTAAAATTAAACATTCTTTTATTGTAAGACAGACCTCCTCACTGTTGGCCCCTTCCACAACTAAACTGAATTTACCATTTGATGAAACAACATTATATAAGCGACCTTGTCGATAAGTCCTTGAACAAAAGTCTACAGACTTTTGTCTGTTGTTTATCATTACGAAAAAGAATCTTCATATCCATAGATGGCAAATAAATAAAGAAAAAGAAAAGCATATGCGTGTTATCGAGTCATTTTTAGGTACGTTCCATGCAACGTGCGTTTAGCCCGATTATTCAGACGTTCGCGGATCCGTTTTCTCGTCGGTTAATGACGCGATAAAGCGATACTATCGCGTGGCGGAATGCCAGAGGTAGTATTTTAATCAAGATCGTGTCATATCGCTCACCTCTAATGTTTGCCACGGTCGAACGTGAAGGGGATCGCGCGCTCCACCTCCGGAATATAACGTTTTATCTGATGGAAGCCGCGACACTCGTCCGGTACGCGATTTGCATAATCTAATACCTTGGCTCGAGACGCGGAATAAATATAGGGATATGACGCGCAGTTTCTGCCAGGTATTCATCGTCACGCAATTTGCGAGCGCGATAACAGCTTAAACGCTGCGTACTTTTCGCACAAATTTTCTGTAATTTTATCTATATACGGGGTGTCCCCAATTTGAACGTTAAAACTTCGGAAGGAGATAAACGAGAGGGAAAGTTTCTTTGAAAATTTCGTTTTTGAAGAAAATTGCAAAAAAAAAAATTACCAGAAAATTTAAAGCAACACTAAAATTATTAGGCTTGTGAAAAAAATATCATAAAATAAAAATTGTAAAGCATGAAATTAAGAAAAGAGAGTGAATTAAAGTACTCCTGAGATAAAATTAAAAGATTGTAAATAAATATGCGAAATTTTGTCTTTAATCTAATTTTACCTCATGAAGATTTTAACTCGCTCCCTTTTCTTAATTCTTGCCTTACAACTTTTATTTCGTGATATTAATGAACCTAATAATTTTAGTGTTGCCTTAAGTTTTTTGGTAAAAATTTTTTACTTCTATCTTTTTTGCGAGTTTCTTCCAAAAAAAAAACGAAGCAAAAACGAGTAAATCTCGAAAGGACTTTCTGTCTTTTTATCAATCCCCTATATGCTCCCCAAGTTTTGACAATTAAATTCGAGACACCCTATAATACTTCGATGTAAACGAAATTTTAATTATATTCTTAATCATATCATTAATGTTTCAGTAAAGTAAAATCTATGCCGTTGCTTATGTTTGATCTGTTTTTCATCCGAGAGTATCTCCTTGTTTTAAAAAAAAAGACACCAATTTTTTTTAGAATTATGTTAATTCCAACAATTCTCATCAATCTCTAATAATGAAATTCATCAACTTCGTGAACTCTACATTTTTTTTTTTTTTTAACACGGAAGCGCTATCGCTAATATCTATCGACACTAGTAGTAACTTTCCGAGCTATAAAATCGAGGAACGACGACGTGCAATTTATGCCAAATCGTTTGTTGGTTAATGAACCAGGCCGATTCATTCTGCTCAAGGAGCACAAACGCGTCGTTCGAAATTTGTCACGTCACACGCGCCGCAACTCTGCGTTTCGTTGAGCAATGCATGTGATTATCGATACTATATAAAATATACGTGGTATAAATTCCCGTCTCAGAATGTACAAGAACGGCGCGGCTCTAAAAACTTGATGGACCGTTCTCGAATCGCTGCGAATGCGGACGAGCAAAACGATCATGAATTATTAATTCCACGTGAGACGCCTCCGGGATGATGGGCGCGCTCGCGCGAATACAAGGGAGGGCGGCGAGGGGGAGGGGGAGGGGGAGCGCGGGCTTTAAATCAGGACACCGCGCGAACGGTCTCGAATTAATTAAAATTTGACGGTCGCGTTAAGAACCGGTTGTAAGGTCTATCCGATCTGGCGTGATGGTCCTCCGAAGCGAGGGATTCTTTATCCATCGGCTGTTAACGGCGTCGAGTGAAAGAGCGCGAAGCGAAGCGGCGAGCGGTCCTCTGTTCAGAACGTCCGCGAATCCGTGCTCGCAAACCGGTTTAAATCCGCGGCTAACAGGAAACGCGCGAAATTATCCGTTTCCTCAATTTTCATTTAGAGAGTCGCCTGCTGCCTGTGCGCGGCAATAATGGACGCGAGATCGTGCTCCACAAGCTAGAGACACATTCGAGTTAGCGTAGCTAACTCATAGTTGATTGATGAATACTAGAATTTTTTGCAAAATTATTCCTGCTGATTAGTTTGTGTGTGGATATTATGTAAAAGGAATTAATACCAAACTGTCACTTGTATTCCTCTACGAATTAGTCATGCTTGTGGTATTCGATAAAAAGCAATACGCTCTAGTGACTCGACTACCACGTGGATAAAACCAGTCGATTGATATGCCTAATGACATGACATTTTTATACTTTACATTTGTATGAAAAGTGAATAATTTTTTTCACCGTATGTAGAATGAGGCTCATCGAATTTCAAAGTTAAAAACAAAGATGAAATCGGCTATCAAGTCAGTAGTGATGAGAGATATTTGATAAACTTTCGAACATATATTAAATAAGAAAAAAGATTAAATTTAAATTGTAAATTACATATGATCAAAATGATACACATTTTATATGTAAAATACAAATGTACGGATATTTTTATATTTATATTAATTTTAATTTACATGAATATCTTAACACGCGCATAAATTAAATGAGAAAGTTACTCAGATTATCGGAGTAATATAACAAAAAATCGCTCATCGCAATATAATGGACAATATTTATCTCTGTATATATTAAATTTGCAAAAAAAAAAAAAAATTTTCAAGAATAATTTTCAAAGAGCAACCCCGCACCTAAAAACAATATTAAACCGAGAGTAAATGAAATCACCCTTGCAAATTACGAATCCTTCCTCGACAGGGCAGGTAAGTCGAGTCTGCCAAGTACCAGACTCGTTTCACCTGCCCCAAGCTGTGTTTCCGAAGCGCAAGTGAAAACAAATAATCTGAGTATACCTGTCTTTCGAGGGGGCAGACAAAGTTTGCCTGCGGGATATAACCATACTGTGCCTGCCCTCATCTCGACACGATCCTACACGAGACTCGTTCTCACCCTCAATAGATTTCCATTAGTATTCAGGTGCGTCAATCGAGCGCCCATAAATCCCCGCTGATTTTACATGTAAATTAAGCAAATAATGCGTATTAATTTTCTAAATTTTTCAGAAAAATCTAACAAAATAACATTTTTTAAATAATAAATAAATATCAAAGAAAATAAAAAAAATGATTAAAGTATATTAATAATTATACAATTCCATTTTTATTTTTTACCTCAAAATTTATTGCCGAAAAAGCTCTTGTTTCAAAAATACAAAATTCTGTAAAGATATACTTTAATTTTAATTGTACACATTCATTAAATAGATTGATCCATATATATCAAGTGCTAACACGTATCCATTCCATCTGACATTTGTGCCACGAAACAGGTTGTCAAAAAATATCACCCCGAAGAAAAAAACTCGGCAATTCGTGGGGTACGTGTGAGAGAAGAGAAAAAATACATTCCCTCAAAAAAACTTTCAGGCTTTTTCTTTTTTATGACGGTACAGCTAATGGAAGCATCGTGATCGTGTCATGAAGACAAGGCGACTGGGTTCCAAGATAATAAAAAATCCGATCGGAGGTGTATTTAATAGCGGGGGTTACCCGCACTTATCACGGGGGGCGTCTAGATGCTTCCCGGCTCTAAATCTCTCGAGCACAGTGGAGTAATGAAAGAAGCCTGGATACGTTATTACTGCGCGTTAATTACTATAACTTACCGGCCTGGATACGTTAACCCTTTGGCTTAAAATTTCTCAACAACGATCGCATTCGAGATTATTTTTCCGTGGAGATCATCCAACAAATAATATGCAAAATCTCATTAAATCTTTTAATTATATAAATTATTCATCAATCAATAAAAAATAATTATAATAAAATTTAAATAGAAATATTAATTGAATTTTTGTATAATTTTTTTATAATTACATAACTCTTTTTCCTTCCATTTAAAAATATTTGAAAACAAGATAATGCTAAGAATGTAATAATTAAAATATTCGCGATAATTTTAATTTTAGATACAAGATATAAAAATCCATAGGAAACTACTTTATTGTCCTTTCTTGCCCCCAACAAAGACGCATCCACGTAGGACGTACGATTTCTACTCGATGCCCCTTATATCACGCTAGTTCGCGTGTCAAAACTGAATATACCATCGATCGTATGTTACACAAGTTGATGTACTAAACGTTTCGTGAATCCAACGATCAACTGGGCGTAATTAAGCATTGTGGGCTTTCTTCGTTCATATCATTATTTCTATTATTACCAATGTCGTGTCTAACCAGCCAACTTGTCACCCCCGACGCGAAACGCAACAAGTTAAATACTTTGTATTCGGTGCAAAGCTGACGACAAAATCCGTCTCACCTCACGCTAACTCGCGTGATGCGCGCGAAAGTGTCGCAACAGGTACGATCCAGTCTTGAAAAAGCAACACCATCCCCTTTTCGTAGTCTCTAGAAATCCCGGTTGCGTCCTAGAGAAAGGGATCCCTCTAGAAAGGTCTCTAAGAAAGAACCAGATTCGCCGCCGAAACGAGAGAAGAGCCACTACATATATAAGATCTCGAGCGGGGGTGACCATGGGGGTGTGTGCGCACGTGCATATATAAAACGGAGGGGCCCCAGCAAGCAGGGTGCTACAGGGACCGAGATAGGTGGTGGACGAGAGAGGTGAAGGCGGAGAGGGAGGGAGAAGACCGGCAGATGGTCGGCGTGGACCCCGACGTGGGAAGCTCCGAATTCTCCGAGTTCCCACAGCCAGAGTGCACCTGCCTTCCCCACTCTGTAACCCCGTGCAGTCTCGGCGGGGCTATATAAGGACGGGGTTGCTCATACTAAGGCACCATTCGCTCACTAGCGTTTCGCTCCAAAGCAACTTGCCCAAAAGCACATTCACCAAGTACCACGTTCTCCGCTTCCACGCTTCTCCCGCCAAGTTCCTATCGAACGACAGTTCGTGCCACGTGTTCCGAGTTCCGACAGTTCGTCAGAAAAAAAAAAAAAAACCGGTTCAGTGTACGTGGTTCAAGGGAGAAGAAGCTCAGAGATAAAGAGGAAGAGAGAGAGAGAGAGAGAGAGAGAGAAAGAACCAGGGAGGAAAGATGGCCGCCACTACCGTAAATGAACACGTGTTGTTCGACTTCGAGATCAGCGACGTGTTCCAGAACGAGCTCAACGACAATCTTTACAACCTGAACATGTCACAAGACAAGGTCGTGAGCGCCAGCAAGAGCAGACGCATGCTGAAGCCATTAAAGCCGTTGCTGCAAATGCTGAAGAGACGCTCCAGCAAATACATCAAAAGCAAGAAACGTCAACAGGCTGTGCCGCAGATTGAAATCTTCACCGAAGAGGTCGACAATCAAAACAACGCCAACGAGGCGTTGGAGCGCAGACTCCTGCAGGAGCTGCAAGACGCCGAAGAGGGTGCCGCCATCACTGTCTGCCTGGACGGACAGATGACCGTCGTGCCGGTTGTGCCTGGTCAGTGCTACGTGCCGGTGCATTTCGCCCACACCCACGCCGGCGACTTCTACTGGACGACACTCAGCATGGCGGACAGAGACCTGTGCTACAAGGAGCGTGCATTCTCGCAGCATCAGCTCCCAGAGGTGCAGGTGGCGTAAAACGCTGTCATCGAGAACAACCGCGTCTACCTCAAAGGGCGAATCGTCCGAGAGCTGATTACTCGAGATGCGCTGAAGTTTCTTCAGCGAAAGCACCGATCGTGCTTCCAAGGACGAGGACTGCTGTCACCAGCCGAGGTGCGGGACGAAGAGCTTAAATAAGACATTTCGAAACTGTGATCACTAGATTATGTTATGTAGATTTTAATTTTATGTCACACACACTGACAATTGACTGACCGAGATAAGCATTCCTCGCAGATATAATGAAAATTGATAAACGGTATGTCAAAAGAGAAACGCGATACATATATTTTTTTTTTTTTTTTTTACATTGCGACACATTAGTCGCGTTTGTGATATTTGTACTTGTAGGATATACTTAAAATATATATATATATATATATGAATTTGTAGTGTTATTTTGAGATTGTGATATCGGCTTTAATGTCAGCAAGCTGACAGTTTTCGTCTTCCAATATGTTTGTTTAAAATAAATGTTATTGATAAACAAATATATACCTTGTGCCAATTAATTTGTTTCCTTCACCTTAGTTGTAAGTGAATAATTTTAAGAATATCATAAATATTAAAAACTTTTTCTTTTTTTAAATATATCCATTCACATATAAAGAAATCGTGTAAATTAACTAAAGAGATACATGAAAAAGGCCTCTTTAGGTTAAAATTTACATTCTCAGAAATCATTATTTCGTGTGTATCATACAAATTGAATAATCAACAGAAAATAAATTTATTAAAATCTGTTGAAATCTAAGATCGGTTCCAAAAAACGATTATATTCAGCAATATAAAAAATTCCTTAAGAATTTCAAAGATAGATAAAAAAAATTTGACCAGTCGTTTAACATAACTTTAAAGAAACAAAATTATTTCGTCCATAAAACGCCACAAGATATAAGACAAAACGCGAGAAAACTTCCTCAACATGAGGAAGAAATTAAAGGTTAAAGAATATCAAATTTATCTGTATTTATTTGTACTTCTTAAAATTTTTTAATTTAATCTTGCTATTAAATAAAATTATTAATGATACACATATATAATGCTCTCTTCAATATTTTATATCAATAAAATAGTTAGTTAATTGCGTTTCTTCATATATTATTTATAAATATATCAATTATTTTTTATTAAGTTAAAAAAAAAAAAAAACGAGCGAAAGGGCAAGTAGACAATAGTTCGTTTAACCGAAAATGCTGCACGGATATGGATCGACGTTATGCGCACGTGTTGTCCATATGTGACAGACACATGTCCACTATGTGCGTGCGAATTCGCATGATTTTCCACAGCGAACGCAAGGGTAACCCCAACTTCCAGACCGAAGAATAATAAAAGATATCACGATGATCAATAATCGTGTATCGAAGTATAATAGAATAATCGAAAGGGTGAATAAATTTACGATATGTGTGTTCAATAGAGCTAATTCAAATTTGTTTACTTAATAGATACTCAACTGTGAAAGGCCAACATCACCTGGCACAGTATTTTATTAACTGGAGTAAATGAATACAATTCGTAATGCAATAAGTTGCTGCTATGTGTTAACATTCAAATAAAAAAAAAAAATATATATATATATATATATATGCGAGATTTTATACGTTTGACTTACTTTTATAGCATTATGTATTTTAAAAATACATTAATTACATCAACAAACTAAATACTAAAACTCATCTATTTTATCATTTAAATTGAAAATCATAAAGACATGTCATAAAAAAATATTAAAATAATTAACATAAGATTTATTTTTATTGAAAATAATTAATTTTATATAAATAATTCTTTTCTGTATTTCTATTTCTCGAAGCTAATAAATTAACCGAAACAAAATAGCGGACAAAAAATAGATAATTTATAAAAATAATAATAATAAAAAAAAATTGGCTGCAAGTCTCCTTTGATGATTTTGGGGTAAGTAAATATCAGCCTATAGGGTAGGCAACCCTTCAAACAACCCTGCG